>NW_025423765.1:0-118969 GCF_020740605.2 Lemur catta | reverse complement strand
ACAAAAATTGGGTCCTTCTTGTCATATCTAACTAAAACAGAATTGAGAAACCAGAGGGAAAGCACTCAGGGTACAAAAATCACTCCGACAATGTAATTTTCTGGAATCCTGACTACTGAAAGTACTAATTGTAACCTGAAACCAGTTTTATCTACAGCTCCTGATTTAACCTGCTGTAACTCTAGGACTGATGTTCTCAGCACCATCCCTCACCAGCCAGGGCTGGCCGGCTCCCCAAACCCATACAAGTGCCAACAAACCTGCTTAAAGAGCTACACATAACATTTCTTCTTTCTATAGCACCTTAGCCTTTGTTCCTCAGACGTACCAAAGACCACCCGGTCTGCATGTGGGCCTCAAATTACACTTCTTTTCTTCTAGATAAAACATTAAATTCAGAGATTTGTCTCTACATTTGTATTTTGACTTTGACAAACGTATAAAGCACTCAGGTTTTCAATATGACATATGTTATTAGCTGTAGATTTTTCACAGGTGCCCTCAGCAGTTCCAGAAAATTCCCTTCTATTCCTGGTTTTCCGGGTGTGTGTGGTTATTATGAACAGGCATTGAACTTATCAAAAGCTCATCTGTCTCAATCAAAATAATTTTTTGTACTTTATTCTATTATTATGATGTATTGCATTGTTTGTAGTTGTTAAACCATACTTGCGTTTGTCAGATAAAAATTTGGTGAATGCGTCCAATCATGTTTATATGTTGTTGCATTGAGTTTGCTACTATACTTGAGAATATGTGTCTGTATTTTTAAGAGATAATGGTCTATACATTTCTGTCCATGTGATGCTTTTGTCTGGCTTTGTTATTTGGGTAACAATGGCTTCATAGAATAAATTTGTTTTCCCTTTTAGTATTTAACTTACTTAAATTGACAAATAAAATTGAACATATTCACGTGTACAATATAATGTTTTGAAATACGTTACAATGTGAAATCGCTAAATCAAGCTAATTAACATATGCATTACACCTCACATGCTTATCATGTTTTGGTGTGAGAACACTTAAAGCTACATAGGGCGAAACACCTGTTACTCGGCCTCCTTCAGCCCTGGTTTGACCGCGTCTCCCGTCACTCATGGCCGGAGGGGTGGGGCCTAGAGCCTTATCCAATCCGGCGTGCCGACGTGAGAGCTGTCCAATCAGATGCGCAGCCGGGAAGAAGGAGGCGGCTTCCGGGATCTGGCGCGGCCTTTGTCTCTTCCGCCGGGCTCGGAGCAGCGTCCGCGCTCCGCTGTCGCTCCTGCAGGGGGCCCAGGTGTCTCTGCCGCAGCCCGTGTCACCCGTGACCTGCAGGTACTGGGGGTCCCTAGGGAGGACGCGGGGACGCCCCGGAAGCTGGGACGGGGCGAGTGTGCGGTCGGCGCTCCGAGGGGGCGGGGGCCGGGCGGGCGGCCGGAAGCGGCTGTGGGGACGCGGCCTCCCGGCTTCGCCTCCGGAGTCCGGGACCGAGGTCGGGCCGAGGCGCGCCGGGGCGTTCGGTCCCCTCGGTCCGCGGGGCGGGGCCGGGCCGGGCGGGCAGCGGGGCCCTGGGCGTCCTGGCCCGGCCCGGCGTGTCCTGCGGCCCCAGCCCGAGCGGCTCCGGGCGGCCGCGCGTCTCCCCAGGTTGTGCGGGGACGACGGGAGGGTCCTCCGGGGACGGCGGCGACGCTGTGCGGGGCTGGTGCGGGAGAGGAGGCGTAGTCCGTGAGGGCCTCGTCCCTCCTCCGTCCTGTTAACAGTTAAACTGGGGAAGCGTGGAAACTTAGAATCGTTTATTTAAGCAAACAGTAATTGGTGAATCTGCACGTCCCCAACCGTGGTTTGAGGTCTTGGGGCCACTGGAGGGGCTTGAAGGAAAGACTTATGAGGCGGACGAGGAAGCAAACCAAATTAAACAATTTATTGGGTACGGTTATAGCGGGTTTATTTGGACTATCCACGTGGTTGTTTTCGGGTTTTGTAATCAGAGTTTTAGGGCATTTTGTAGTTGTTTGCCTAAGTTTTTTTCCTTTTAAGTTGTATTTACAGGAGATGCGTTTGAGTCAGAATTAGGTTTCCATAGGTAGGAACCAGAGCAGTATGGCCCCTTCAGTTTAATTGCTCCTTATTTAATTATCTTAAAATTCCCTAAAGGGACTGCTTTTCCCTGCATTTTCCAAATATATGGGAAGCAGGGTCTCAAATCCAAGACTCAAATCCAGTTTGCCCAGCCTAACTGTTCTAACAGGGCCTGTTGGAAATCCCAAATTTCCGGTTCCTTCCCCACATTCCTAAATGCCTGCTACCCCTCCCCAACTCATAACATTATCAACTATTTGTCCTATATTTATTTTTCAAGCAGACAAAATATTTTAATTATTTTTTCACAGGGCTGTGAGTGGCTTTTTTAAAATATTTGTTTTCTGTTTCTAAACATTTCACAGGACCGTAAAGCAGAGAATAAATTACCTGACACTCCCCTGTAAAAATTGTATGTGCTCCTCATCCTTTTATCTTCCCTGGGCTCACACACCTTACCAGATTATCTTTAGGTTGAGGTCCCCTTTGAAAACTTTACAGGGTGACGTGTCCTCAGCCATCCTTGTGTCTTTTCCTGGTCCTGGTTTCACAACTGTCTGGGGATGACCCAAGATACCCACAGTGACCGTGTCTCCTGGAACATGTGGTGCATGTCAGCTCTGTGTCAGTTTCTCCCAGAGGACAGTCTGAGGAGTGGGGCTGTTTCCTCTAGGGAGAACAGCTGTATTCCCTGGTGCTGATAGGAGTCTACCGTTGTACCCTTCATCTGAAAAGCTAACCCACTGGGACATTAAGGTTTTCTTTCCTAAATCTGAGCTTCCATTTTTTTGGAGACACATTGGTGCTTAGCCAGTAAAGTGCTGGTATTGGGAGGAAAGGGCAGAAATGATTCCTGCCCTCTGGGTTCTTTTAGACTTTTGAAGGGAGGGAAAACTGTACCAAAAGACAAGGAAAACATGCTCAAGTCAGGCAGTGCAAAAATCTGCAAAGACATTTGCACTTCCGGCACACAGGCACAGCACAGTGTCCCCTGGGATGGTGGTCACTGAGTCCTTCGATGAGCAGGATGAGGGTGGGAGGATTTCCAGAGTGATCAGATGGTCTGACTTGACACTGGAGTCACACGTATCTGTGCTGCACTCACCATCACCTTTCTCTGAATACGTCACCTTGAAAAGATTTATTCATTAATTATAAACTGTGTTTTATCAGTAGAGCCTGAAAGATAATAAAATATTTCCAAAGAGGGGCAAGAACAAGGTGGCTTTCAGGGAAAAAAAAATCTAGTCGTATATCCCATTTGTTAAAAAATTCTTTTTTATGTTATTTCTTCCCCAGAGTCAGTGGTGTAAGGTTCTGAGTTCAGTTCAATTTTGGGGTATTTCAAACAGAATCCCAGAGCTTAGCTTTGGGAATGCTACCAGGGAAAAGAAATATCTTTTATTCTGTACAGTTTTTATTTCATCAGTGGCAGAGAAGAAAAATGAAAAAGCTGGGCCGAAAGTCTAGATTCTGCTAGGAATTATGGGACGCTTAGTGCCTGACCCCCAGGGTGTTAGGAGGGTGAACTCACACAGTGAACGTGAGGTCCCAGCACGCCGCAGGCAGCATACTTGGGAGCACTCAGGGCGTGGTCAGTCAGCATCGCCTTAATGCACGTGTCCATGCAGTTTTCCAGATGGCTTCCTCAGATAGAGCTGCCTTCTGCAGCCTCCGTAAACCTGAAAGGGCCAGCAGAGAATGTTTCAGGACGGTGGGTGGTGGTCTTCATTTGGACCAGAATTATTTATGTTGTGATGGAAGTGTTGGGTGTAAGGAACTTGGTGCTGTGCCTGCTGTCTCTAGCTGGCGGAGACTGTTCACATATCTGAGGAAGCAACATTAGCATTAACAGGAGACTTGTGAATAAAGCCCAATCCATGGACCACCTCCACACCTGCTGAATCACATTGCTTAAAGTGGGACCTGGAATAACAGTTGATTTATGTGTCCACTGAAGCTTGAGACGTGATGCTCAGCTAAGTAGCACAGCCCAGGCTTTCAGCTCTACTCCATGGCCAGGTTGAAGGAACACGGTCACCTGTGCCCACCCTGCAGATTCTATTCGTCAGGGTGGGAGCATCCATGTGGTTTTAATTACCTGCCTCATGTGATTCTGAGGTGAGGCCAGGGTCAAGCATGTGGGCTCCCAGATCAGTTCATGAGAGTTGAGTCCAGCCTTTTTTCCAAAGTCGAGGTCACAGGACCGGCGCTGCTTGGGTTTGCTTGGGGGGAAACCAGTGTGGCCCGTATTCCCGCTGCTGCAGCAGAAATTGCCGGTGTCTGTGGCAGGGGAGGGCACCTGAGGGCAGGGAAGGAGAAATGCACATTTTGGTATTTATGTGGGAGCTCGGTGTCCCCGATTCTCTACTGTGACAAAGGGCAGGTGAATGTCGTATTTTCTGCGCTTCAGGGTCCTTCCGCCTGCGGGTGTGGTGGTAGCAGATGGAGGGGTCGCGCTGAGGCCTTGACATGCACATTCTCAAGATGCAGCTGTGACCTGTGCAGATGACCTCAGCTGAGAGGGCGCCTTAGAGAGGCCGGAGGAAGAGGAAGAAATGGCTGGTTCTCAGGTAAGTTCTCCCAGGTCAGGGGCTGTGTCCACTTTCACTGCTAGAATGTCCTGTATTTGGGATTTGCAAACCTTTGCTTCTCTGCTTCTGGTGGTTCTGCCGAACAAGATTGTCTCAACTACTTAGTTTCCATTCTTCTTCAGATACTCAAGGGCTCCTTAAAATCCTCCTCCCCTGCATAGCAGAGCCTTCTCTGCCTTCTCTCCATGCAGGCTGTTCACATAGCCTGCACAGTTCCCACCGTGAGTTTGTGGCCTGCAGGACTGAGCATGCTCCCTTTCTGACAGAGCAGCACGGGAAGATGTGGATACCGGAGAATCCTCTGGGGCACGGGGCTGGGTCCTCAGCTGTCAGTGGGGGGACCTGTCCTGTGAGGTCGCATGTGGATGCCCCGTCATCCTTATGCCAAACAGGATTTTAAAAGGCACATTCAAAGAGGATGGTATAAATTGCCCCAGATAACTCAGAAATTTCTGGAAAACAGTTTAATTGGAAGAGTTGTGCTCTGTAGGATGCTGCGGGACTATTTAAATAAAATAAACCATTAGCGATTACAGAACATGGGAAATATATATGTGGTTTGAACTTGGCATAAAACTGATATTATTTATGATTGGATTCACAGTATAGGTATTTATTGGTGGCCAGTAATGTCACAGCAGTGATGTGGTGTCCTGTGCACATCAGCACCTGACACAAACTTACGGTCTTAACAGTTGGTGTGAAGTTTACTTACTCGGTTAAAGCGGTCTCTGACAGACTCCTCTACTGTAGTGATGATTTTCTAAATTGTCAGTAAGTATCATGGGGAGTTTTACTCAGGGAGGTACATAAATCATCACATTTCATCTGGCAGTTCTCCTTTTTCTTGGTTTTGCTTTTTGGCTTATAGCTTGCTTTGGAGAATGAAGGCTCTCATCTTTGTGTACTGGTCAGGTGAACCAGGATAAAACCCAGGTTCTACTACTTGCTGTATGTTTGACAAGATATTTTCTATGGGCTGGAAGAGTTGGAATTACTGGTGAGTGTGTGAGAAATGCAGAAACTCAGGCCCCACTCCAGATCTCCTGAATCAGAATCTGCACTTCAGTACGATCTCCAGTTCACAGCCGTGCACATTGAAATTTCAGTCATGCCTTTCTAACTCACCTTGACTTTTCCACATGAGAAACATATACAGCTTATTGTATATGATGTGTATATGTATACAGCACTCAAAAATGTATATGCCTCTGTGGATGCCCTTAATTTATATGAATACTTTATCATGCACAAAAGTACAGTATCTGCATGTTTTGTGGATCTCTTTGCTGCCCTCTGTCCCCAGAGTAGAGAATGCATTAGAGGATGTTACTGTGTTAATTGCTGGGTAATTCCAGTCACTCACGTAAGTCAAAGCCACTTCTCTTCCCTCTCTCGTTTCACCTTTAGTGAAATTAAGAGCGTTGGCCATGGCTGTTTGGTAAATACGTTTTTCCCCCTAGGGATTGTTGACATTCAGGGACGTGGCCATAAAATTCTCTGTGGAGGAGTGGGCGTGCCTGGACCCTGCTCAGCAGAATTTGCATCGGGATGTGATGTTAGAGAACTACGCAAACCTGGTCTCTGTGGGTGAGGATGACTTCCTTTAGGAGTCTTAATGCACCCTAAGGGTTTTATTTTCTTATGGAATGTTGTATGGGAATTTCTGCTTTGCATGAATGACTTTCAGAACAAGAACTGCTTTCAAGGAACACTTTGGGGCTTGCTGGTGTAGAAAGGAGAATCTTCAAGTTGTTTTATCTTGATATGAACCTTCCCTTTCGTGAGCTGGCCTGTATACTTCACTCCAGATGGGTGACAAGTCTAAAAATTTGGTAGCATAAAACATTGTTGTCCAGACCTTAAAATTCAATTTTGACCACCAGTGTTTCATTTAAATACTAGATAGTGGAACTAAGAACTCACAAAGTTTTAAATAATTTCTAAATATCCTCCTGGTTCTGTGAAGAAACAGTATTTGGAGTTTAATTTTCCAGAACCTCTACAATGTTCTTTCTTCTCTACTAAGCACAGTACGAGGTTGGTAATTGGAGAATCCTGGCACGAGTCACGTTGCCTCTTTCTAATGACACAGGTCTTGCTGCCTCTGAGCTGGACCTGATTTCCTGTCTGGAGCACAGGCAAGAGCCCGGGCCTGTGAGGAGACATGAGGCAGGAGCCACACACCCAGGTAGGTGGGAGTGAATGCGGCAGATGACACAGGTGAGAGGGCCAAAGTTCAGGGAAGAAGCCAGACCTTAAAATGTAGTTTGGGAATCTCTGCTCGAATGGAGATGGTTTCTGAGAAGCCTGGGTTTCTTTCTCTGGCTGTCACCTAGGGGCATCTTCTGCCCCATGCTCTTGCATTCTCTAGGGACCCTACTTCCCTTCAGTGACCTTCCCTCAGGGTTACAGTGAGAGCCGAAGTCCTCTTCGTGGCTTATGAGAAACTGCATGATCTGCGTCCTCTTCCATTGCTTTTGGGGACATGGGAATATCTGCATAGTTTTGAGGAACTCCATTTGGAAGTATTTTTTACCTTCCCTTATTGCATGGTGTCTGAAATGTGTGTGAGTAGTGGTGTTATTGATATTTGCTTCAGAAATCCCAGGAGCACCAGCGACAGACGCTCATTTTCTGTTTTGTATTTTCCTGTCATGTGGAGGTTTCCATTGCTATGTTGTCGGAATTCATACCCAGTAATTTCATTAAAATACTAAGAATCTTCCTAAATATAAAAATGATATTTTAACTTCAAATTTTTATAGTATGGTATAAACTGAGATTAATAATTTAAACTATATTTCCATTTTCCTGAACTGTAATGCATCTAAGTGTATCCACTCCTTCCTAGATTTCTTAAATGTACTGTGTCATTAGGCATCATAGAATGTGATTCCCACTTTGAACTTTTTTTTTTTTTTTTTTTTTTTTTTGAGACAGAGTCTTGCTTTGTTGCCCGGGCTAGAGTGAGTGCTGTGGCATCAGCCTAGCTCACAGCAACCTCAAACTCCTAGGCTTAAGCGATCCTACTGCCTCAGCCTCCCGAGTAGCTGGGATTACAGGCATGCGCCACCATGCCCGGCTAATTTTTTTCTACATATATGTATTTTAGTTGGCCAGACAATTTCTTTCTATTTTTAGTAGAGACGGGGGTCTCGCTCTTGCTCAGGCTGGTCTCGAACTCCTGTCCTCGAGCGATCCACCCGCCTCAGCCTCCCAGAGTGCTAGGATTACAGGCGTGAGCCACCGCGCCCGGGCCATTAGTGTCTTTTAAATGCTTATTTATTACAGCTTTCTCCTTAGAGCTTTTCATTAATGATTGTAATGCATTTTCTGTAAAATTTTACTGCTGCACACTGCATGCCAAGGATTCAAGATTCCTATTCCCCAGGAGTCCACAGTCATTGTAGTTATTTAGAAAAATGTTTTCTAAATTCATAACAATATTGCATGCAGAATTTTATTCATAAATATTCCTTTATTCTTCCTTTGCATTATCATATTACTGGGTTTTTTGGGCGGGGGGTCATTTCCTTGGCATCAGTTTATTGTGTTTTTGGTTTTACCTGTTTATTATAATTTTTGAAGAAAGATTTACAACTTTGTTTATATACTTTTATGTCAATGTGGAGCTTAATTAAAATATGAATCAGGCATAGTTCTATCAACTAAATTTTATGTGTGTGTGTCTGTTTGTCTCTATAGATATGACTCTAACTTTGTTCATGGATTTTCTTGTATATTTCTTCTTCTGGCTTGTTGTCAACAGTCTGTTTTATCTTGCCTCGGTGAGTAGTCATGGCAATAGTCTTAATTTCTCTGTGTTTACTGATGAACCTCCATTTTCTTCATGTGAGAGAAATACTTTTGTGCTTTGAAGCTAATTTTTGGAAAGCTTTTTAACTTTGTATCTCTTTTAGTTATCCATTTAAAAAGTTAATTGTGGTAAAAATGTAAAATTTACCATGTTAAATTTTTAAGTGTAAAGATCAGTAGTGTTAATTATATTCACATTGTTACTCACAAGACCTCTAGAACTTTTATATCCTGCAGAACTAAAACTTGGTGCCCATTGAAGAACTGCCCATTTTACCCTCTTTCCAGGCCTTGAAAAACACCATTCTACTTTGTTTTTATGATTTTGGCTGTTGAAGATATCTCATACATTATCTGTCATTTCGGTACTGGCTTATTCAGTTGACATAATATTCTCAAAGTTTCTCCTCACTGTAGCCTGTGGTGAGATTGTTTTCTTCCAAGTCTGAGTGATATTGCATTGTATGCAGGTGCCACATTTTCTTTAACTGGTCATGAGTCGAGGGACATCTGTGTTGCTTCCACCTTTTACTTTTGTACCCGGGTATACAGATATCAATTCCAGCTCCTACGTTGTATACTTTGGATACCTACTCAAAGTGGGATTGTGGGATCGGATGATAATTTCATTTCGAATGTTTTGAGGAACCCCCATGCCGTGTTTCATAGTGGCTGCTCATTCTTCCCCACGAGCATACCAATCTCTCCACATTCCCAATAGCTTTGTTAGTCTTTGGTTATTTTTTTGTGGCCACTTTAATAGTTGTGAAGTAATATCTTACTGTGGTTTTTATTTGTATTTTTCTAAAGGCTATTAATTTTGAGCATCGTTTCAAATCCTTGTTACCCATTTTTATCTCTTCTTTAGAGAAATATCAGTCCAATCCTTTGTCTATTTTTTATCAAGTTATTCACTTTCTGTTGTTTTGAGCATTAAGATATTTTATATATTCCAGATATTAACACTTATCAAATACGTGATTTGAAAATATTGTCACCAATATCTTATGTAGTATTTTCACTCCACAAAATGTTTTCTTTCATGTGCAGAAGTTCTGGAGTTTGATGTCCCTTTTTTATGTCATATCCAAGAAAATGTGCAAAGATTAATATCATGATCTTTCCTCTATATTTTCCTTCAACAGGTTTGTAGCTATATTTCTCATGTTTAAGTATTTAAGCCGTTTTAGATATGTTTTGTATATGATGCATGGGTAAGGTTCGACTTTTTCCATGTAGACGTGTAGTTTTTACACCGTTTGTTGAAAGGCTCTCCTTTCCCATGGTGTGGCCATGGCAATCTTGTGAAAGATGATTTGATTGTATACACAGGGTTTTCTGTTGGGCTCTCTATTCTTTTCCATCATCTGTGCATCTGTCTTTGAGCCAGGACCCCATTGTTTTTATTTCTGTAGCTTTGTTTTGAAATCAGAAAGGGTAGTTCCTCTTTTTGTAAAGAGGATTTGGCTATTCACAGTCTCTACAATTTCTTTTAGGAAGT
Source organism: Lemur catta (assembly GCF_020740605.2). Lineage (NCBI taxonomy): Eukaryota > Metazoa > Chordata > Mammalia > Primates > Lemuridae > Lemur > Lemur catta. The sequence continues at coordinate 108,994 of NW_025423765.1, read as the reverse complement.
TTTTTGTATTTCTGTCAAAGTACCATTGAGATTTTTTTTATTTGAGGACCATGAGCCACAGTTGTATTCGTTCATTTCTGGCATCCGAAGTTGTCTTTGATGACATCCTTGGGCTGAGACTCTTTGCCAGAATCCCTAACTACTACACGACTACGACCAAGCACTGTACAGGGTTTTCTCTGTCTGTCTGTGTTACACAGGCCTACCCATTCCCCCGCTTTCTTGTTGTCATCAGTGTTAGTTGGGTGGATTTGGTGTTCAGCACGAAGGTCCTCTACAAACTTGACATACGTAGGTTCCGGGTAGTTGGATACAAGCACACAAAGGTGGGTGTGGCCCTCGTCTGAGGCGTTGGCAGATTTGTGAATGTCACATGCAGGCAAGGCCATCGTGGGTGAGGGTGGCCTCCAGCAGCCCTGTGTGCAGTTCTAGTGTCCACTCCACCTCCAGCAGCCATGCCTTGCTCAGCCGTGCCCACGGGTTACGGGAGCAGCCGAATCTTGACTGCACCTGAGCCTCCACCACCGCAGCACTGTGCGGCAGCGGGGAAAGAGCACCGTTGAGATTTTTATAGAGATTCCCTTGAATTGGTTCAACACCGTGTGTTATGCTGACATCTTAACAATATTAAGTCATTGGACTCTTGGGAAAGAATTTGTTCAAAGTTTCAAAGTGGCTTTAACCTTCACATATTTTTGGATTTGCCAGTTTCTCTTTTGTTTTGATTTCTAGTTTCATTTGTTCAGAAAAGAAAAATTGTATGATTTGTCTTCTTAAATTTGATGACTTGTTATGAGTCCAAAGAGAATGTGCCATATATGAGTAGTATATTGTATATGCCACTGCTTTTGACTGTAGTTCTGTGTATTTCTATTCCGTTTGATTGGCCTATAAAATTGTTCAAATTTCCTGTTTCTTATTGGTCTTCTATCTGACTTTCCTATTCATTATTGGAAGTGGGGCTTGAAGTTTCCTACAATTATTGTGTTGCTGTGTATTACTTGTACTTCTGTCCATATTTGCTTTGTATATTTGGGAACTCTGTGTGTGTGTCTATGTGTTATAGATTGCTGGTAAATGGATCAGCTGTACCCTTACATAATATTAACCTTTGCCTTTGCAACAGTTTTTTGACCTAAAAGTGCATTTTATCTAATTATGGCCACCTGACCCTGTTGTGGTTATTATTTGCATGGAATAAATTTTATCCTTTTATTTTCAGCCTATTTTACTCCTTACAGCTAAAGTGAATCTTTTTTAGGCAGCATGTTATATTGTCTTCTTTGTTGTTAATCTATACAGCCATTTTATTTCTTGTCATTAGGGAGTATAATTCATTTCTATTTAAAGTAATTACTGAAGGAAATGAAGTTACTATCAACATTTTGTGAATTGTTTTCTGTTTCTTGTAGCTATATTTTCCCCCATTTCCACTCAGAGTGCCTTAATTTTTGTCCTTTTGATTTTGTAGTGGCAAGCTTTGATTCCTTTCCCATTTCCTTTGGCTTGCTTATTTTTTTGTTTTTGTTTTTACTTTCTTTTTATTCTTTTCCCAGCATCAGAAGATAAGCCATGACTTTTTACTTACTTTCTATGGCATTTTCTTTGTGATCACCTTGAGAAATGGAATTTATATCATACATCTTAAAGTTATAGCAATATACTTTAATTTCATAAAACTTCACTTCCACTGAATACAAAAACTATACCTCTTTACATTCCCTTCCTTCATTATGAATGTCGCAAATTGTAATTTTTTGTATTGTGCATCTATTAACAGAATTTTCCACTATAAAAAAATTCTATAGTAAAATTTTAAAAGTTTCGTATACCATCATTATGATAGTGGAGAACTCTATATCTGTGTATAGATTTACCTTTAGCAGAGAACTTTATAATTTTGTGTGATTTTATTATGGTGTTTAGCATCATTTCATTTTTCAACATAATGGACTCAATTTAGCATTTCTTGCAGGGCCGTTCCACTGACTCTCATCAGATATATTTTCTTCCACTCTTTGGGTTGTTTTTTTTTTTTTTCACATTGTTCCTTGTTTCCTGTACCGTGCAGAAACTTTAGTTTTATGTATTCCCATTTGCTTTTGCTTTTGTTTTCTTGTTTTGTAGCATGTGCTTTTTTGGTTTTGTATCCAAAACGTCATTGATGAGGCTTGTGTGAAAGAGTTTGTTCCCTATGCTTTCTCTGAGAAGTTATACAGTTTTTGGTCTGACATTTGATATTAATCCCTTTTCAGTTAATTTTTTTTGTCTTCTATTTCATTTTACATGTGGATAGGTACTATTTAACATCATTTATTGAATACTTTCCCCTTTTTGTATCTTGGTGCCCTTTTCAAAAATTAGTTGACTGTATGCACATGGGTTTATTTCTGCTTTCTCTTTTCTGTTTCATTGGTTTGTGTGTCTGTTTGTATGTCAGTACCACACTCTTGATTAGCATAGCTTTGTAATAGTTTCCTTCAGAAGTGTGATACTTGCATCTTTGTTCTTCTTTCTCAAAATTGTGTTGTCTGTTTGGGGTCATTTGTGGTTCCACAGAAATTTTAGAATGTTTTTCTATTTCTGTGAAAAATGCCATTGAAATTTTAATGGGAATTGCATTGGATCTGTAGCTTTGTGTACTATGAACATTTTATCAATATTATTTTTTCCAATCAATGAACAAGGGGTATTTTTCCATTTATTTGTTTATTTACTTTTATCAATATGTTACAGATTTTGCTAACAGATCTTTCACCTGTTTGTTAAATTGACATTAGAATTTTAAACTTTTTTATGCTTTTGTAAATGGGACTGTTTACTTTTTTCTGTTTATTTTAGTGTATAGAAATGCAACTGATTGTTGCATGTTGATTTTGTGATCTGCAACTTGATGGATTTATTCTAAATAGTTTTTGGTATAGTCTTTAGGGTTTTATATTTATGAGAGAAGATTACCTCATGTCCCAGCAGAGAGAATTTTACTTACTCATTTCTGATTTGAATGCCCTTTTTTTCCCCTAACCTAACTACTGCGTCTCAGCCTTCTAGTACTATGCTGAATAAAAGTGGTGAGATTGGGCTTCCTTGTCTTGTTCCTGATGCTAGAGGAAAAACTTACAGTGTTTCACTGTTGAGTATAATGGTATCCAAGGGCTTCTTATACATGGCGTTTATTATGTTCAGGTACATACATTTGAATGTATATTATTTTGAGTTTTTATTATGAAAGTATGTTTAATATGGTCAAATGTTTTTAATAAAACTTTTAAGATGATTATATTATTGTTATTTTTTATTCTGTTTTTATGGTATATCATTTTTATTGATTTGTGTATGTTGAAACATCCTTGCATCCCAGAGATAAATCCCATTTGATCATGGTGTGTGATTCTTTGAATTTGATTTCTCATATTTTCTTGAGACCTTTTGCTTGTGTCTTCATCAGGGATACTGGCTTGTAGGTTTTGTTTGTTTGTTTAGTGTCCTTATCTGGCTTTAGTATGAGGGTATTGATAGCCTTGTAAAATGAGTTTGGTAGTGTTTCCTCCCTTTAATTTTTTGGAAGTGATTGAGAAGTATTGACATTAATTCTTCAAATGCTTATAAAATTCACTGAGGGACTCACTCGGCCTTGAAATTTGTTCTTTGAGGGATTTTTATTTATTCTCTCAATTGCCTTTCTCATTGGTCTGTTTAGTATTTTTGTTTCTTCATAATTTAATCTTGGTGGGCTTGTTTCTAGGAATTTATTCTTTTTTTTTTTTTTTTTTTTTTGAGACAGAGTGTCACTTTGTTGCCCGGGCTATAGTAAGTGCCGTGGCGTCAGCCTAGCTCACAGCAACCTCAGACTCCTGGGCTTAAGCGATCCTACTGCCTCAGCCTCCCGAGTAGCTGGGACTACAGGCATGCGCCACCATGCCTGGCTAATTTTTTCTATATATATTTTTAGTTGGCCAGATAATTTATTTCTATTTTTTTAGTAGAGACGAGGTCTCACTCAGGCTGGTCTCGAACTCCTGACCTCGAGTGATCCACCCGCCTTGGCCTCCCAGAGGGCTAGGATTACAGGCGTGAGCCACCGCGCCTGGCCATGTTTCTAGGAATTTATTCTAATATATCCAATTTGTTTTCATATAATGGTTAGTCTTTTAATATATATTTTTGAATTCTGTGGCATTAGTTATAATATCTTCTCTTTCATTTATAATATTTTGAATCTTCTTTTTTTTCCCTTGGTTAATCTAGCCAGAAGTTTGTCAATTTTGTTTTCTTTTAAAAACTCAACAGTCTTTTTGACCTTTTCCATTGGCTCTCTAGTCTCTATTTAATTTTTTTGCTCTAACCTTTATTTCCTTCATTATACTACCATTGGGATTATTTTGTTCTTATTTAGGTTCCTTGGGGTTTAAAGTTAAGATATTTATTTAAAATCTTTATTTTTATGTTAATGTAAGAATTTATCAGTATAAACTTCTGTCTTAGAGCTACTTTGTTGCATCCCAGAAGTTCTGGTTTGTTGTCTTCCCAATTTCATGTGTCTCAAGGTACCTTTTATTTCCCTCTTGGTTTCTTCTGTGACCCTTTAGTTGTTCAGGAACACATTTATTATCCACGTATTTGTGAGTTTTCCAGTTTTACTCCTGATATTGATTTCCAGTTTTATACCATTGTGATAAGAAAAAAAACTTGATATAATTTTTATCTTTTTTTTTTTTTTTTTTTTTTTGAGACAGAGTCTCACTGTGTTGCCCGGGCTAGAGTGAGTGCCGTGGCATCAGCCTAGCTCACAGCAACCTCAAACTCCTGGGCTTAAGCGATCCTCCTGCCTCAGCCTCCCGAGTAGCTGGGACTACAGCCATGCGCCACCATGCCCGGCTAATTTTTTCTATATATATTTTTTAGTTGGCCAGATAATCTCTTTCTATTTTTAGTGGAGACGGAGTCTTGCTCTTGCTCAGGCTGATCTCGAACTCCTGAACTTGAGCGATCCTCCCGCCTCAGCCTCCCAGAGTGGTAGGATTACAGGTGTGAGCCACCATGCCCAGCCACATTCCATCATTTTAACTTGAAAAATTCCCTTTACCAGTTCTTGTAAGACTGGTCTACTGGTGATGAATTACCTCCATGGGCAGTCTTCATTAGGTTTCTCTTTATGTATTTTGAGCCTTATGAAATTGGATTTCAATACTCGTTTCTAGATTTGGAGAGTATAAGGATATTATATCTTTAAATAATCACTTTTTTCTTTTTCTCTTCTGCTTCTGAAAATCCTAAAGTGCATATATTTGCTTTATTATACATTGTAAAGCCCATATGCTTTCTTTACCTTTGCATTTTTTTTCTTTTAATTGGCTACTTTCAAATGAACTGTCTTTGAGTTTGCTGAATTCTTTTCTCCATGATTTAGTATCCTTTTAAGGCTTTCAATTACATTTTTTAGTTCTACGTTGGTGTACCTCACCCTGAGGGTTTGTTTTTTAGTGGTATTCATGCCTATATTAATATTCTCATTTTGTTCATGCATTTTTACAGAAAACTTTTTTGTTATAGTTCAGTGTTCTTTTCTATCTGATATTTTATTTATTTATTTTTATTTTTATTTTTAATTTATTTATTTATTTATTTTTTGAGACAGAGTCTCACTTTGTTGCCCAGGCTAGAGTGAGTGCCGTGGCATCAGCCTAGCTCACAGCAACCTCAAACTCCTGGGCTTAAGCGATCCTCCTGCCTCAGCCTCCTGAGTAGCTGGGACTATGGGCATGCGCCACCATGCCCAGCTAATTTTTTTCTATATATATTTTTAGTTAGCCAGATAATTTCTTTCTATTTTTAGTAGAGACGGGATCTCACTCAGGCTGGTGTCGAACTCCTGACCTCGAGCTATCCACCCGCCTCGGCCTCCCAGAGGGCTAGGATTACAGGCGTGAGCCACTGCGCCTGGCCTATTTTTATTTTTTAAAGGCTGGTTAAGTGAAGCAGTAGGAGTGGAGAAGGAACAAAGGAATCTGTAACTGTTTCTGATCAATTAGTTGTAAACATCACACACTCGGGCCAATCAGGCTATCTGAGATTTCAAAAAGATGATTACCTTAAATTCTTTGTTAGCCAGTTCTCCATTATTTTGCAGATGATTACCACAGATTCATTAGTTTTCTTTGGTGGTGATCAGGTTTGCCCGATGGTTTATGATTTGTGTATTCCTGTGTTTGTGTCCCTGACTATGAAGGAGCACTCCCCTCTTTCAGTCATTATCGACTAGTTTGAGAAGTTAAATATCTTGCCATATTTCATCCATGGGCTGATGATATTTTCACGGAGATTCCAGTCAGTTGAGTTTGGAGCCAGGTCCCATGACTGCTACTGGGACTGTAGCGGATTCGTGGTTGGCAGAGCACTCAGTTATCAGGGCATCGTACACTCATGCATCCTGTCTATTCCCTGGGGAGACTGAGCTTTCTTCGAGATCTTGCTCAGTAGGACTGGCGCTGAGACGAGGAACTGCAGTGGTTTCTGCAGATCAGGGGCTTCTACAATAGGTGTGGCAAGTTTGTCTCAATGACAGGCTTCTGAGAGTGCTGTCACCCAGGTCTCTGGATGGGCAGGACTGACCCCTGATCCCAGCTGAGGGGGCTGTGACTGATTCACGGGGCTGCTGCAGCTGGGACCTCAGTCTTCGGTTCTGTCTCTTGGTCCATGGCGTGTCTCCCTGCAGGTGTTGGCGTGGGCAGGGCTGCTTCCAGACCTTGGCTGACAGGGACTGGAACTGAGTTCCAGGGATTCTTAGATCCACAGTGAGACTTGCGTTAGCAGGCCTGCCTTCATGGACGCAGACGGATGCGCTTCCAGACTGCTCCCAGGTTAGCCAGCCTGCTCCTGGGCTGTGACTACCTGCAGCTGGAGGCAGCCGGGTTCCAGTGTTGCTTCAAGATCCACATTCAGGGCTCGGTGTGGTGGCTCACGCCTGTGATCCTAGCACTCTGGAAGGCTAAAGCGGAGGATTGCTTGAGATCGGCAGTTTGAGACCAGCCTGAGCAAGAACGAGACCCTGACTGTCCTAAACACAGAAAAAATGTGTCGGGCGTGGTGGCATGTACCTGTAGTCCCAGCTCCTGGGGAGGCTGAGGCAGGATGATGGCTTGAGGCCAGGAGTTGGAGGTTGCTGTGAGCCAGGCTGACGCCACGACACTCTCGCCCGGGCAACAGAGTGAGACTCTGTCTCAAGAAAAAAAAAAGATCCACATTCAGATCAGATTTGGTGGTGCTACATACAGGTCACAGATGGATGTTTCTCCCTGAAGATCCCAGTGCGGGCGGGAGTTCTTTTCCCCCGACCATTAATGAGAGGTGAAGAAAGTGGGTTTGGGGCTGAGTCAGGGGCCACAGACAAGACCAAGGGCATCAGGCCTCACCTGAGACACAGGTGGCTCTGAATCTTCCTGGGTATCTTGGCAGATGGTGCTAATGGCGAGACCAAGGGAAAGCGGACCGTAACTAGGTCCCCAGTGAGATGTTGCTACCTTTTGTTCTGTAGCTGGGACTGTGATTAGGCAGCCTGTCACATGGGTGAGGACCTGCCCTCTCACAGCGGCCTTACTGCTTGGTTTTGAGCTGCCCTAGGGCACCACAAGCTCAGTTCTGGATCCCGAAGCTCCCACAAAAGCAGTTTCATCTGGGCACGGCTGCTGCATTGCGCTGTAGGGTACAAATGGGGGGGAGGTCCTGTTCTGTCATCTTGGTGACGTCCTCTCCTGTGAGTTTCACTTTTGTAAATGTTGCATGTCAGTTTGTCTGGGACTTTTAGATTCAAAAGTTCTGAAGCAAAATGCTCACATTTACATGTAATATAAGAATTGAATTAGATTATGAGCAGACACCACATGTGTTAAAATGTTGGAAAGTTTAAGTTTACTGGAAGGAATAAGGAATCATGGAAATTTATATATCTCTTTTCTCAGCCTATATCTAAATGATGGTATAATTTAATCCAAAATGTTTGTTTTATGGCAGTAATTACATGACATTTTATAATGTTTATGTTGTTCCTTTATTTGGAAACATAAAACTTTGCTTAGCTACTAAGGACTGTATTATAGCCATTGTATGTTGTATAAAAGTAGTACCAATACACTCAACAACATAAGAAAGTTTCATTCACTTAAATTTTCTCAGTATGGCCTTTTATTAATGATTATAATGCATTTTATGGGAAATTTTACTACCATACCTTAAATAGCATTGATTCAATATGCCTGTTTTCAGGAGACTCAACCTGTCTTTTCCATTCCCTTTAACACTCCATACTAAAGGAAGCAGTAACCAGTCTTTAGGTAGCCCCAGAAAACCTGAGAGCTTTGGACACATGTTCCATTCTTTTCTTTGTTTTCTGAGAGAGAAACAAGGTCTGGGAAGATTTTTTTCCTGATTCCATTCTGCTGTGGTGCAGAAAGGTAACAGACTTAATTTCATTCTTTCTTAATTTCATTCTTCTTGGCTTTGTGCTCACTGTGGGGGTACTGCAAATTGTACTTTTTTTTTTTTTTAAGCATGTTTTGTTAAGTTGGTGTATCAATGGAGAAACAAAGGCCTGAAGTTTTTGATTCAGTCATCATGCTGATGTCTTCAGCTTGGAATACTTTTCTATATGTTATTTGTAAAGTATATAGTAATCGGAATTTTAAATTTTTTTGGTATATTTCAGATATATTTTCTCATTTCACCCAAGTCCTGTGGACAAAGAAGTGCATAGAAGCTCCATTCCAGAAAGTGATACTGGGAAGGTTTGTGAGTTGTGGTCTTGAAAATTTACACGTACGGAAAGACTGGGAAAGCGCAGATGAGTGTGAAGGGCAGAATGGATGTTATGATGGACAGAACAAGTGTAGAACAACCACCCATAATGAAAATATCAGTGATACTATAGGTCAAGAGCATAAAACATTTTGGAAAAAAGCTTCATTTATATCAGATACTTCTGCTGAACCATATGTTTCTCTAAGTAAATATCAGCATCAATTTTTGGAGCATAACTTTTATCAGAAAGAAAATTTGGAAATTCTAGACTGTGGTGTGATGAATGTTCCAAATAATAATTTGGACCAATTAAAATACAGAATTGGATTAAATGTTCAGTCAAACATTTCTGAAGATGTGATATCTAAAAATGAAGGTGAGATTTCTAAATATGATCGATTTGATAGGTCATTTGTTAAAAGTTTATTATTTTTCCACCAAAACATAATACCTTCTTCTACCAAAATCTCCAACAGTAATCACTATGGGAAAGTCTTCACTTGTTCATCTAATCAATATCATGGAATAGATAATTTGGGAAAATATCACACTTACAATAAAACTTTGATGCCCTTTAGCCAGGGTTCTACCCTAAATAATGACCAAGATATTTACATTGCAGACAGAAATAATCACTGCCGTAACTCTGAGAAAACCTCTAATGAAGTGTATAGTTCTAGAAAATATCCGAAAATGCATGTTCAAGAGAACGATTACAAATGTAACAAATGTAAGAAAGTCTTTTTTCAATACTCAAAGCTTATTGTTCATCAGTGTATCCATATTCAAGAGAAGCCTTACAAATACAATAAAGGTTTAGAAGCTTATACCCAGCCTTCAAAACATACTCAGCATCTTGGAATCCATTTTGGAGGAAATTCATACAGATTCAGTAAATGTGAGAAAGTCTTGAGTCGATCATCAAATCAAAGGGAACATAACATAATCCATGCTGAAGAGAAACTCTACAAATGTAAAGAATGTGGCAAATCTTCTAATCATATTTCACATCTTGTTAAACATCAGAGAATTCATACTGGAGAAAAATTTTACAAATGTGGTACTTGTAGCAAATCTTTTACTCGATCCTCAAGTCTTATTGTGCATCAGAGAATTCACACTGGAAAGAAACCCTGCAAATGTAAAGAATGTGGCAAAGTCTTTAACTGTAGTTCACGTCTTACTCAGCACCAGAGAATTCATAATGGAGAAAAATTTCACAAATGTAAAACAAGTAGCAGATCCTTTAGTCATTCCTCAAATCTTGTTGTGCATCAGAAAATTCATTCTGGAGAGAAACCCTACAAATGTAAAAAATGTGGCTTGTCCTTTATCTGGCCTTCAATACTTAGACAACATCACAAAATTCATACTGGAGAGAAACCCTACAAATGTAAGGAATGTGGGAAAGCCTTTAAGTATAGGTCCCTTCTTACAAAGCACTACAGAATTCATACTGGAGAAAAAGTTTACAAATGCAGTACGTGTAGCAAATCTTTTACTCATTCCTCAAGTCTTATTGTGCACCGGAGAATTCATACTGGAAAAAAATTTTACAAATGTAATACATGTAACAAATGTTTTACTTATTCCTCAAGTCTTATTGTACACCAGAGAATTCATACTGGAGAGAAACCATATGAATGTAAGGAATGTGGTAAAGCCTTTAAAACCAGTTCACAACTTACTCAGCACCAGAGAATTCATACCAGAGAAAAATTTTACAAATGCACAACATGTAGTAAATCCTTTATTCGTTCTTCACATCTTATTGTTCATCAGACAATTCATACTGGAGAGAGACCCTACAAATGTAAAGAATGTGACAAATCCTTTAAGTATAGTTCACATCTTACAAAGCACCAGAGAATTCACACTGGAGAGAAATTTTATAAATGTAATAAATGTAGCAAATCTTTTATTCATTCCTCAAGTCTTACTCAACATCACAGAATTCACACTGGAGAGAAACCATACAAATGTGATGAATGTGGAAAAGCCTTTCAAAATAGTTCACATCTTATTCGACATCAGAGAATTCATACTGGGGAGAAACCCTACAAATGTAAAGACTGTGGGAAAACCTTTACCTGTAGATCATACCTTACTCGACATCAAGGAATTCATACTGGAGAGAAACCCTACAAATGTAAAGAATGTGGCAAGGCCTTTAACTGTAGGTCATACCTTACTCGGCATCAGAGAATTCATAGTAGAAAGACTCTATAGATATAGCAAATAAGAAAATAATATCCAAAATACATAACGTAGAAATTACCAAAAATATGACAGAAAAGGAAACCTTACGGATAAAATAAATGGAAGCATTTAATTAAAATGCAAATTTCATTCTATTGGGGGATTCCCAGAATAAAAAAACTAAAGCACAAACACTTTGAAATTTTATACCAAAACAGAATATCTATTATGGAGAATAATCCAAATTCAAAGCAATTATATGATTTTTTCATATGGTTCAAAGGAGCAAGAACGGCCGGGCGTGGTGGCTGACGCCTGTAATCCTAGCACTCTGGGAGGCCGAGGTGGGTGGATCGCTCACCATCAGGAGTTCGAGACCAGCCTGAGCAAGAGCGAGACCCCCGTCTCTACTAAAAAAATAGAAAGAAATTATCTGGACAACTAAAAATATATATAGAAAAAATGAGCCGGGCATGGTGGCGCATGCCTGTAGTCCCAGCTACTCGGGAGGCTGAGGCAGTAGGATCGCTTGAGCCCAGGAGTTTGAGGTTGCTGTGAGCTAGGCTGACGCCACAGCACTCATTCTAGCCTGGGCAACAGAGTGAGACTCTGTCTCAAAAAAAAAAAAGCAAGAACATAGTCATTCGATACTTTATTTGTGTTGACAGTATTTGACTTGCTTGAAAAGCAGGTATTGATGTAATTCAGCTCTCAATTCAGTTGATGCTGTGCCTTAATTTCTAGTGTTCATATGAAAATATATGATCTTTTCTCTGCATCAGAACTACTAGAGATTATTCTATATTAAGTGGATATAATTAATATGAATTTTTCCATGGCTGTATAATTAAGATGTAAAACCCATGATGAAAATCTAAAGGAAGATGCAGCTTGTCTTTGACTTATATTATAAAACATTCATGGATATAAGCATATGGTGCATGTTGAGAACGTGACTCTTCTGAGTTTAAGTGAGGGGACCAATCTGAATTTACTAAATAAATCATTTTTTCCAGTTGGTCCTTACACGGAACAAACTAGCCACTTAAAATGCTGAGTTATTTTCATAGTAGAATCAAGTAGAAGTCTTGAGTATTATTTGGTGTGATAGAAGACATAGTAGAAGTGTTGAATGTTACTTAATGTGATAGAAATTAATATGCCTTCACAGATATCAGTCAAAAGTAAAGATTACTCCTATCTGGAATGTTATAAATTATTTCCAATCAACATTCAGTAAATAATTAGCCTCACAGGGGTGGGAAACTTGTGGCCTTAAGGCAACCTATGTGGCCTTGTCGATTCTTAAGTGTGACCTTTTAACAGAATCTGAAATTTACGGAACAAATTTTTTTACTAAAAGCGGTATAGCAGACAAAGATGAAGCTTTTCTTACTCATTTGGTGCTTTAAAAACAACAATCTTGAAATCAGAAGACCACGGATGCCCCCACCACGTGATACCTCGAGAAAAATGCTCCTGGAGTTCTTGCAACTGTGTATTACCAGGGAGCATATACTGGATTTTCGGATGCTTTCTGAAGACTGTTTGAACATAATTTGTTTGAATCGATATAACTAACTGATTTTTAAAGTTTAACACAGATATGTAAAGAAGGAATTGTTATCCTGTCATCAACTTTACACTGTCTCATCATGTCTAAGACTGTGGATAACATGTGGAAATAACATTGTATTGGGTGACAGAGTGGCATGATTTCTCTAGTAATCTCAATTCCCTCGGGACTTAAAATTCCTATACTGGGAGGATATTGTCATAGTTACTATTTTGTATTCTTTTCTCATTTTTGTAATCACTGGGATATTGTGATAGTTATAATAAAGTTTCTGTGGGAGTATAATTAGAAAACATACTTTTTAGATCCTAAATCACTATTTATATAGTTTTGCCCCATAATTTTTTGCACATGCTCTCTGAGTCAAATGCATAGAATCTTCTTTTTATTTTAAGTTACTTAGAATGCAATATCTAAATATGCTAAGCTAATAGTTTATATAATCTAATCATTCTCAGAAATTAATTTGAAGATATGAGCAATTCTGCAGTGATATATTTAGTTATGCTTTGTTTAATATACTTTATTTTCTCCATTTTCAATTAGAGAATGAAACTACCTAGCCAAGCTTTTTTTTTTAATTGTTGTCTTCCTTTTAAGACAAATGTACTGATTTTACTGGACTGACTTTTTCAGATAGAAACAGAAGCTTCAAAAATCATGCAGTTGTTTTGACATTTATATAAAAGTAAGAAACACACAGGGCAGTGCTCTATGTGAAATAGATGCTTAATATTATGGAGCAAAACGTTCTTACTGGGGTGAGTTTGTAGATGTAGGTAAGAGACTGAAATGTCCAGAGTGGAGAACTGGCATCAGCTCTGCACGTGCAGAGGGGACATCTGTTGCCAGGCTGCGCAGCTGACTCTCTGAATTTAGAAAGAAAATGCATCTTGTACAATTTTGTGATCGTCTCCAGCTTTTCTCTCTCTTTTATTTTATCCCCACCTGCGTGTGCACCACAGCCCTTCTCCCTCTTGGCCCGTGTTGTGGCTGCGTCCTTCTCACTGCTCTCCGGTGTCACGTCGTCTCACGCAGGGCTTCGTTCTGAGGATTGGTATGAAGTTTTCGTGATACAATGATAATTTGTTTCTGACTGGGAGAGTTTGAAGACATGCGTTGGTTTTATACACACGGTTTAGAGCACTGAATTGAAATAAGAGGAAAGTGGTGCCAGGAGCCCAGAGCACTAAGTCAGGCGGTGAGCACTGTGGGAGACGTGGAGACAGAACAACCGTGACCGTGCTGTGTCTCTCAGAGAGGCGGATGGAACGTACTGGAAAGCGTATATGGGAAACACTTTTGCCATGTGAGAAGCAGGCTGAACTGAGCTCACAGCACTGACTCTGAGTCACAGGTAGTTACAAGGGGTGTCGTCGTATGGCCAAATGTGACATAGATGGGATGGGTACTTTGGGGATATTGTCAGTTGCTGATTGTCAGGGTGGTGGGTTCTGTCCCCATGGTTGGGAATTACTGGGCAGTGTGCGGACCAGGTGCTGTTTGGAGTTTGAGATTGTCGCAGTTCTTCAGACCTCGATCAGCTTTAGTGGCAGGAGATGGGGTGGTGGATGAGTTCAATTTTGTGGGCGTAGCTTTAACATGTCGTGTTGTCAGAGTAAGTGTTTGAGACGAAGATGCCGCTGGGCGACTGAGCTGGGCAGAGTAAGCAAGGTGTGCCGCCGTCACACACAGTCCCAGTTTCCCAGGGAGCTGTGTGTGTGACCCCCGTGCACTTATGCAGAGTATAACCCCAGCTCAGGTGATATCTGCTGTAGGCGGGTGACCCTCCAGGAAAGCCGGCCCACAGGTGGCACGGACCCCTCTTATTGCCACTCATGCTGTCAGTCAGTCATGTCATCCATGCTCTGTTTGGGGCGCTGGGAGAGGGAGGGACGATGGGACGGTCAGATGCACTGGACACTTTAGCCTGAAACATTCTACCCACTTTTTAGGATAGAAACGTCCGTGTTCTTTTACAGCCTACGTTCCCCTTTCACCCAGCCTGTCTCGAATGGAAAGTGGGTTGTGAATTGTGGAAATGGGTACAGTGAGGTTGGGTTGCAGGTTAGGTTCACACAGTTCACATGGACACAGTTGAAATGTAATAATGCACCGTCTTCCGTAGGTACTGGTTTGTGTTCGGGCATACCAAGAGAGGACTGCTGGGTGGTATCGGAATAAAAGACGCGTGTTTTGCCTTATGTCCGTGGCGAGTGTGCAGCGGCACAGGACTGCTCACACAGTCCCCTGACTCCAGGCGCGCTGGTCTGTTTCCATTTCCTCTCTGACACTGTCCACACTCGCTGTTGCTCGCGCACACTAGGGCTGGCGGCTGCCCCGCCAGTGTCACGCCACATCCCTACAGCAGCAGAGAGTGCACGTCACCAGGATAGGACGTAGAGTTTCACTGGAAGCTGCTGCTTTTAAATTCAGAAAAGGCCATTCTCCCTTTGCATTGCTCTGCCTCTTGCTTTCTTACTACTGTTGAGGTTTTTCTGCAAGTTTGCCAGTCCAGGGAACCCAACTAGGGGACTAATGTTTGGGCTCATATGTATGGTTGTCTTCTCCATTAAGGCCTGGGAATGCAATCAAATTGACAGCTTACCGTGACTGGTTTTACGTGGGTTCTGGTCTTGGTTATCCAGATGGGAAGGGGGGCTCAGATGTGGACTGTCCATATGGGGATGGGGAGGGGGAATATTTCCATGAGTACATGGGGTGTGATTCTGAGTACTTTATTTGCCTTGTAGGCTACTCGACTCTGTGGAGAGCAATCAAGACAGATCACCCAAATGAGAATAAGGGGTATATATGCCGTGTGTGTGCGCACCTGTGTGTGAATAAATAGACAGACATTAGACATTCATTCATTCTCAAGAGAGTCAGTGTCACCACTGCTGCGGCCATCACCGCCAGCAGTGCTTTCTTTGCCTTTGGCAGAGAGTCTAAGGCAGGCAAAGGAGTGGGAAAGCCCTGCGGGGGAGAGAGGGGAAAGGCAGGCCCTGACAGGAGGCGGTTGGCACGCTTGAGGAAGCTGAATACCGGCCGGCTCCAAGAAGGGCGTCCCACGTGAGGGGCCGTGGGGTGCACCCGTGGCTCTCCATACCCCTCCAGTCGGTCCAAAGTTGGGAGCAGGGACGAACGTGAGGGAAGGGACGCCCTGAGGGCTTTAGCCTTGGGGGAGTGGGGCGACAGATAGCTGCAAAAGTGCATTAGGTCAGGCTTGGTGGGCCGGTCCCACGGGTGGCTACAGAGGTGGTGGGTGTGGCGTCACCAGGGTCAAGGGCAGACTTTGAAAATTCTATCGCCCAGCCCAGAAAGGCTCCCTTATCATCTGCAGGCAAACCGACACCTTTCGTGCATAGAGAAACGTCGTTCGGTGTTTTTACGGAGGCGGTGGCGATGAGGACGACCATGACAACTGCTCCTGTCCCGCTCCTGCCGCTGCCTACACAGGTTGGGAAATGCGTTAAAATCTTCACCCCTCCCTCTCCCCAGCAGGCTGAATGGATGGATCGATCCCCCCACTCGTGGCCAAGGGAACCCCAGGAAGACCCTAAGAAGATGACTGCTTGGCCCTGAGAAGGCAGGTCAGACATACCCGGTCACGCCCCCTCCCTTCTCAGAGCTATCCTTCGCTAACTCGTCAGCCGGCCTGAGGCTATCTGTCTGCGAGACAGAGCTTCCATCACAGCTGCGGGTCATCCCTTGACTTAACAGCGTCCCGTGAGTGAGTGGCTCGGATGAACGGACTTCCTTAGCTTAAAAGATCGCAAGCGTTTAGACAAAGCTGCATCTTTTTTAACCCATTACCCATCCAAGTATCAGTGTAAATCCCGTCATCCCCCGCTTCGAGATGGCTCGCGTTTGGGGTGGGGGGTGGGGGGCAAACCAGCGTACACCGTGTCCCCGTATCGATCCATGACTTCACACAGAGTTCCCATGTCCCTGGAATGTAGAAAACCAAACTGTAACCAGACCACGGCAATAGCACTCACTCCTTGCTTCTCGGCGTGGCTCTCCGGGCCACCGTCAGGGACATCCATCTTACTGAGTTTGGCTTCTTTACCAGGGACAGACCTATACGTGTGCACGTCAGTTTGTGTATAAATAATGCATGCTAAAATTGTACAACCGGAAAAATTGAAAAAGTCATTCAGCACTTTTAACAGACGATCTGGTGTGCCTGCCTGCGTGCGTGTGTGCGTGCGGGCCGGCCGGCTCCACGCTTTATTTTTTGATTTTCATGTTTTCATGTTTTCCATCTGACATGAGTGAGTGGTGTGTGTATTGAAACACCCAGACGCTGGCCTTCCTCGCCTCAAAGGGGAAAATGTCTAGGATTCATTCCCCTTCCCCACTGGCCTTTGAGAGTCGTTGAGGTCCATCCTATGGAAGGACAGATTGGGCCTCCATGGAACAGCTCCATAGAAAAAGAAGTTAGGAAGTCATCTTTGATTTCTACAATGACAAATTCAAAAAGTTAAAATCCCCCAATCGGGGCCGGGTGAGGTGGCTCATGGCTGTAATCCTAGCACTGTGGGAGGCCGAGGCGGGTGGATCACTCGAGGTCAGGAGTTCAAGATCAGCCTCAACAAGAGCAAGACCCGGTCTCTACTAAATAAAAAATAGAAAGAAATTATCTGGCCAACTAAAACATACATGCAGAAAAAAATTAGCCGGGCATGGTGGCGCATGCCTATAGTCCCAGCTACTGGAGAGGCTGAGGCAGTAGGATCGATTCAGCTCAGGAATTTGACGTTCCTGTGAGCTAGGCTGCCGCCACAGCACTCACTCTAGCCGGGACAACATAGCCAGACTCTGCCTGAAAAAAAAAAAAATCCCCCAATCGAACAAGGTATAGAAAAATTATGGTGTTGATGCAATTGGGGTGGGGGGGAGAGCCGGGGCTTCTGGTGTGGGGGTGTGCGGGTGCCAGTGCCTGTGCAGCCGTCATCCTCCTATTAATAACACGGAGAGCAGAATAAAGTTCTGAGACATAAAGATCATACTCGGCTGAGGGAGCCACCGGTGGAGCGAGGGAATGTTTCTTCTACAGGACCAGTATTTCCTTTGCCCCCCCCAATGCCCTAAATAATATGTCGATTAGGACGTACACAGCGTTGTCCCTGGTTGTGGGTCGGGGTGTGGGTGGCGATGGGGGTGGAGGCTTGGCAGGGAGTAAAGTCAAGTGATGTTTTTGTAATAAAGAGACATACTGACCCCCGGGCTACATGCTGGGGACTTCATCCGTCAGGTCTAAGGAGAACACAGGCAGGCAGTGCTCACCGTCAGTTTCAACTAATTAAAAAAAAAAAAACATAGAAAACAGAAAAAAGGGGCGGGCGCGATGGCTCCCGCCTGTAATCCTAGCACTCTGGGAGGCCGAGGCGGGAAGATCACTCAAGGTCAGGAGTTCGAGACCAGCCTCAGCAAGAGCGAGGCACCGCACCAGCCCTGCCCCGTCCCGTCCCTACTGAGAAAGAGAAAGAAATTCTCTGGACAACTAAAAACAGACATAGAAAACCTCAGCCGGACACGGTGGCACGAGCCGGTAGTCCCAGGTATTCGGGAAGCTGAGGCAGAAGGATCGCTTAAGCCGAGGAGTTTGAGGTTGCTGTGAGCGAGGCTGACGCCACGGCACTCTAGCCAGGGCAACAGAAGGAGCCTCTGTCAGAAAGAAAAGAAGAAATAGAAAAAAAGAAAAAAAAAAGAAAGGAAGGAAGGTATTGAGGGAAGGAGGGAGGGAAGAGGACAGAAGGATAGGGGGAGAGAGGGGGTGAGTGAGAGAGAGAGAGGAGAAAACTATTAAAAATTCGGTACCAGGGTGTTCCCGCGCACGTGGGAGATGTCTCTTCTCCCTCACGCCCTGTTTCCTCCACACACACACATCACCCGTGTGCCGCAAAAAAAGCAACAAAAAGAGAGAAAGAGATTAAAAAGGGAAAATGGAAACAGGGAAAAAGAGGAAGAAAGAAAGAAATTTTGAAAAAAGAGACCAAAGTCCCAGGGAGAAGGAAGACTACTGAGCCCAGAGCGACACCTGGTGACCAAACCGTGAACGGCACCCTGCGGCCCCAATTCGCCAGAGACATCTGGTGGAGCCCAGGGCACTGTGCCAAGGGAGGCCGAGGGCAACATGCGGCGGACCCGGGGCCACGGCGTCTGCAGCCGATTCCCAGGCGGGCACAGGAGCCGGGGAAACTCATTCTCAGCGCGGGGGGAGGGGAGGGGAAAGAATTGCAAAGTCACCCAGACAGATCCCTTTCTAGTTCATAAACGTGGTGATTGCGTGTTCACACGCACGTGTGAGATGTGCGTCCTGGTGTGTGGGCACATCCCCCGCTGCCGTGAAACTATGAATACGGGAGGAGAAGGGGGGGCAGGAAAACCCAAAGAGAGAATAGATAGATAAAATAGGGCCAAAAAGAAAGTCACACAGTCGGAGAGGTAGTAGGGGAGTGAGAGCAAGTCGGAGACGGCACACAGAAACTCCGAGAGGAGGGGAACGCTGCGATGCGCCCCTCGGCCCGCGCCGGAAGAATACGCATCGCGGGGCGACCCCTGGGGCCGGCGGTGCCAGAGACACCAAATCGGTCCCGAACACACCCCGCCGCCAGGGCAGCCACAAGACCGGACATCCCGTCAAGCGGCGAACGAACGCGGAGGCCGCCTGCACCAGGCACATCTGGACGAACAGCCAGTGTGCTCTCTGCCAGGAGTGGTGGGGGGGGTTGCGATTAAAGTCACGCCAGGTCCCCGGGATAGTTCGTGAGCGTGATAACTGTGCGTGTGCGGAGGAAAAGAGGGGGCGGGGGGGACGCAAAGAAAGGAAGAGCAAACGAGGGTGGGGGAAGGCACACTGTCGGCCACGTAGCTAGGAAAGGAGGCGGAGGGAGTCGAGAGGCCTGCGACGCCAGAGCCCTGTGGCGGTGACCGTTCGCATGACGTCCACGAGCCCAGCCCCGCAGAGACTGTGTGACGGGGACATCTGGTCGACCGCATGTATCATGGCGTCCGCGCGCGGCACTGGTGGAGGCGCTAGCGCCGCGCCCGCGGGACTCTCCCTATCTGCTCGCACGGGGGCTCGCCGGCCGGCGGCCAGCTGGTCGACCCCGACTCTCCGGGGAAAGAAGGGGGGGGCAGGCCGGGTCTCCACCAGACGACGACCCCCTCCGCCCCCGGGGCGGGAGAGAGGGCCGCGGCTGGATGGGCGCCCCCACCAGGCCCGCGCGGCGCCATCCCCGAGCACAGGGGCGGCGCTGCACCGTGCCCGCCCCGCCGTCGACCGCCTGCTCCTCGGTCGCCCTGTCTGGACCCCACCACCACCGTGCTCCTCCCCAGAAACCCAGTCCCAGCCTGGGGGACCAGCTTCGGCGGGGGTGCGCGGGGAGGAGGCGGACTGGTGGGCGGAGGATGGCGTACCCCAAGTCGGGACGTCGGGCGCCACGTGGAGGGGATGGTGTCCCCCCGGGTTGCGCCCCCCCCGCACCTTCCCCGGCGTCCTCGAAGGACAGACCGTATCCCCGCGCGCCCACCCCCCTCACCATAGCCTGGCCGCGGACGCCATGGTACATGGGGCCGACCAGATGTCTCCGTCACACAAGTCTCTGTGGGTCCCGGCTAGTGGACGCTATGCGACCGGTCACCACCAGAGGGCTCTGGCGTCGCAGGCTTCTCGACTCCCTCCGCCTCCTTTCCTAGCTACGTGGCCGACAGTGTGCCTTCCCCCACCCTCGTTTGCTCTTCCTTTCTTTGCGTCCCCCCCCGCCCCCTCTTTTCCTCCGCACACGCACAGTTATCACGCTCACGAACAATCTCGGGGACCTGGCGTGACTTTAATCGCACCCCCCCCACCACTCCTGGCAGAGAGCACACTGGCTGTTCGTCCAGATGTGCCTGGTGCAGGCGGCCTCCGCGTTCGTTCGCCGCTTGACGGGATGTCCGGTCTTGTGGCTGCCCTGGCGGCGGGGTGTGTTCGGGACCGATTTGGTGTCTCTGGCACCGCCGGCCCCAGGGGTCGCCCCGCGATGCGTATTCTTCCGGCGCGGGCCGAGGGGCGCATCGCAGCGTTCCCCTCCTCTCGGAGTTTCTGTGTGCCGTCTCCGACTTGCTCTCACTCCCCTACTACCTCTCCGACTGTGTGACTTTCTTTTTGGCCCTATTTTATCTATCTATTCTCTCTTTGGGTTTTCCTGCCCCCCCCTTCTCCTCCCGTATTCATAGTTTCACGGCAGCGGGGGATGTGCCCACACACCAGGACGCACATCTCACACGTGCGTGTGAACACGCAATCACCACGTTTATGAACTAGAAAGGGATCTGTCTGGGTGACTTTGCAATTCTTTCCCCTCCCCTCCCCCCGCGCTGAGAATGAGTTTCCCCGGCTCCTGTGCCCGCCTGGGAATCGGCTGCAGACGCCGTGGCCCCGGGTCCGCCGCATGTTGCCCTCGGCCTCCCTTGGCACAGTGCCCTGGGCTCCACCAGATGTCTCTGGCGAATTGGGGCCGCAGGGTGCCGTTCACGGTTTGGTCACCAGGTGTCGCTCTGGGCTCAGTAGTCTTCCTTCTCCCTGGGACTTTGGTCTCTTTTTTCAAAATTTCTTTCTTTCTTCCTCTTTTTCCCTGTTTCCATTTTCCCTTTTTAATCTCTTTCTCTCTTTTTGTTGCTTTTTTTGCGGCACACGGGTGATGTGTGTGTGTGGAGGAAACAGGGCGTGAGGGAGAAGAGACATCTCCCACGTGCGCGGGAACACCCTGGTACCGAATTTTTAATAGTTTTCTCCTCTCTCTCTCTCACTCACCCCCTCTCTCCCCCTATCCTTCTGTCCTCTTCCCTCCCTCCTTCCCTCCCTACCTTCCTTCCTTTCTTTTTTTTTTCTTTTTTTCTATTTCTTCTTTTCTTTCTGACAGAGTCTCCTTCTGTTGCCCTGGCTAGAGTGCCGTGGCGTCAGCCTAGCTCACAGCAACCTCAAACTCCTCGGCTTAAGCGATCCTTCTGCCTCAGCTTCCCGAATACCTGGGACTACCGGCTCGTGCCACCGTGTCCGGCTAAGTTTTTCTATGTCTGTTTTTAGTTGTCCAGAGAATTTCTTTCTCTTTCTCAGTAGGGACGGGACGGGCCAGGGCGGGTACGGTGCCTCGCTCTTGCTGAGGCTGGTCTCGAACTCCTGACCTTGAGTGATCTTCCCGCCTCGGCCTCCCAGAGTGCTAGGATTACAGGCGGGAGCCATCGCGCCCGGCCCTATTTTCTATGTTTTTTTTTTTTTAATTAGTTGAAACTGACGGTGAGCACTGCCTGCCTGTGTTCTCCTTAGACCTGACGGATGAAGTCCCCAGCATGTAGCCCGGGGGTCAGTATGTCTCTTTATTAAAAAAAACATCACTTGACTTTACTCCCTGCCAAGCCTCCACCCCCATCGCCACCCACACCCCGACCCACAACCAGGGACAACGCTGTGTACGTCCTCATCGACATATTATTTAGGGCATTGGGGGGGGCAAAGGAAATACTGGTCCTGTAGAAGAAACATTCCCTCGCTCCACCGGTGGCTCCCTCAGCCGAGTATGATCTTTATGTCTCAGAACTTTATTCTGCTCTCCGTGTTATTAATAGGACGATGACGACTGCACAGGCACTGGCACCCGCACACCCCCACACCAGAAGCCCCGGCTCTCCCCCCCACCCCAATTGCATCAACACCATAATTTTTCTATACCTTGTTCGATTGGGGGATTTTTTTTTTTTTCAGGCAGAGTCTGGCTATGTTGTCCCGGCTAGAGTGAGTGCTGTGGCGGCAGCCTAGCTCACAGGAACGTCAAATTCCTGAGCTGAATCGATCCTACTGCCTCAGCCTCTCCAGTAGCTGGGACTATAGGCATGCGCCACCATGCCCGGCTAATTTTTTTCTGCATGTATGTTTTAGTTGGCCAGATAATTTCTTTCTATTTTTTATTTAGTAGAGACCGGGTCTCGCTCTTGTTGAGGCTGATCTTGAACTCCTGACCTCGAGTGATCCACCCGCCTCGGCCTCCCACAGTGCTAGGATTACAGCCATGAGCCACCTCACCCGGCCCCGATTGGGGGATTTTAACTTTTTGAATTTGTCATTGTAGAAATCAAAGATGACTTCCTAACTTCTTTTTCTATGGAGCTGTTCCATGGAGGCCCAATCTGTCCTTCCATAGGATGGGCCTCAACGACTCTCAAAGGCCAGTGGGGAAGGGGAATGAATCCTAGACATTTTCCCCTTTGAGGCGAGGAAGGCCAGCGTCTGGGTGTTTCAATACACACACCACTCACTCATGTCAGATGGAAAACATGAAAACATGAAAATCAAAAAATAAAGCGTGGAGCCGGCCGGCCCGCACGCACACACGCACGCAGGCAGGCACACCAGATCGTCTGTGAAAAGTGCTGAATGACTTTTTCAGTTGTTCCGGTTGTACAATTTTAGCATGCATTATTTATACACAAACTGACGTGCACACGTATAGGTCTGTCCCTGGTAAAGAAGCCAAACTCAGTAAGATGGATGTCCCTGACCGTGGCCCGGAGAGCCACGCCGAGAAGCAAGGAGTGAGTGCTATTGCCGTGGTCCGGTTACAGTTTGGTTTTCTACATTCCAGGGACATGGGAATTCTGTGTGAAGTCATGGATCGATACGGGGACACGGTGTACGCTGGTTTGCCCCCCACCCCCACCCCAAACGCGAGCCATCTCGAAGCGGGGGATGACGGGGTTTACACTGATACTTGGATGGGTAATGGGTTAAAAAAGATGCAGCTTTGTCTAAACGCTTGCGATCTTTTAAGCTAAGGAAGTCCGTTCATCCGAGCCACTCACTCACGGGACGCTGTTAAGTCAAGGGATGACCCGCAGCTGTGATGGAAGCTCTGTCTCGCAGACAGATAGCCTCAGGCCGGCTGACGAGTTAGCGAAGGATAGCTCTGAGAAGGGAGGGGGCGTGACCGGGTATGTCTGACCTGCCTTCTCAGGGCCAAGCAGTCATCTTTTTAGGGTCTTCCTGGGGTTCCCTTGGCCACGAGTGGGGGGATCGATCCATCCATTCAGCCTGCTGGGGAGAGGGAGGGGTGAAGATTTTAACGCATTTCCCAACCTGTGTAGGCAGCGGCAGGAGCGGGACAGGAGCAGTTGTCATGGTCGTCCTCATCGCCACCGCCTCCGTAAAAACACCGAACGACGTTTCTCTATGCACGAAAGGTGTCGGTTTGCCTGCAGATGATAAGGGAGCCTTTCTGGGCTGGGCGATAGAATTTTCAAAGTCTGCCCTTGACCCTGGTGACGCCACACCCACCACCTCTGTAGCCACCCGTGGGACCGGCCCACCAAGCCTGACCTAATGCACTTTTGCAGCTATCTGTCGCCCCACTCCCCCAAGGCTAAAGCCCTCAGGGCGTCCCTTCCCTCACGTTCGTCCCTGCTCCCAACTTTGGACCGACTGGAGGGGTATGGAGAGCCACGGGTGCACCCCACGGCCCCTCACGTGGGACGCCCTTCTTGGAGCCGGCCGGTATTCAGCTTCCTCAAGCGTGCCAACCGCCTCCTGTCAGGGCCTGCCTTTCCCCTCTCTCCCCCGCAGGGCTTTCCCACTCCTTTGCCTGCCTTAGACTCTCTGCCAAAGGCAAAGAAAGCACTGCTGGCGGTGATGGCCGCAGCAGTGGTGACACTGACTCTCTTGAGAATGAATGAATGTCTAATGTCTGTCTATTTATTCACACACAGGTGCGCACACACACGGCATATATACCCCTTATTCTCATTTGGGTGATCTGTCTTGATTGCTCTCCACAGAGTCGAGTAGCCTACAAGGCAAATAAAGTACTCAGAATCACACCCCATGTACTCATGGAAATATTCCCCCTCCCCATCCCCATATGGACAGTCCACATCTGAGCCCCCCTTCCCATCTGGATAACCAAGACCAGAACCCACGTAAAACCAGTCACGGTAAGCTGTCAATTTGATTGCATTCCCAGGCCTTAATGGAGAAGACAACCATACATATGAGCCCAAACATTAGTCCCCTAGTTGGGTTCCCTGGACTGGCAAACTTGCAGAAAAACCTCAACAGTAGTAAGAAAGCAAGAGGCAGAGCAATGCAAAGGGAGAATGGCCTTTTCTGAATTTAAAAGCAGCAGCTTCCAGTGAAACTCTACGTCCTATCCTGGTGACGTGCACTCTCTGCTGCTGTAGGGATGTGGCGTGACACTGGCGGGGCAGCCGCCAGCCCTAGTGTGCGCGAGCAACAGCGAGTGTGGACAGTGTCAGAGAGGAAATGGAAACAGACCAGCGCGCCTGGAGTCAGGGGACTGTGTGAGCAGTCCTGTGCCGCTGCACACTCGCCACGGACATAAGGCAAAACACGCGTCTTTTATTCCGATACCACCCAGCAGTCCTCTCTTGGTATGCCCGAACACAAACCAGTACCTACGGAAGACGGTGCATTATTACATTTCAACTGTGTCCATGTGAACTGTGTGAACCTAACCTGCAACCCAACCTCACTGTACCCATTTCCACAATTCACAACCCACTTTCCATTCGAGACAGGCTGGGTGAAAGGGGAACGTAGGCTGTAAAAGAACACGGACGTTTCTATCCTAAAAAGTGGGTAGAATGTTTCAGGCTAAAGTGTCCAGTGCATCTGACCGTCCCATCGTCCCTCCCTCTCCCAGCGCCCCAAACAGAGCATGGATGACATGACTGACTGACAGCATGAGTGGCAATAAGAGGGGTCCGTGCCACCTGTGGGCCGGCTTTCCTGGAGGGTCACCCGCCTACAGCAGATATCACCTGAGCTGGGGTTATACTCTGCATAAGTGCACGGGGGTCACACACACAGCTCCCTGGGAAACTGGGACTGTGTGTGACGGCGGCACACCTTGCTTACTCTGCCCAGCTCAGTCGCCCAGCGGCATCTTCGTCTCAAACACTTACTCTGACAACACGACATGTTAAAGCTACGCCCACAAAATTGAACTCATCCACCACCCCATCTCCTGCCACTAAAGCTGATCGAGGTCTGAAGAACTGCGACAATCTCAAACTCCAAACAGCACCTGGTCCGCACACTGCCCAGTAATTCCCAACCATGGGGACAGAACCCACCACCCTGACAATCAGCAACTGACAATATCCCCAAAGTACCCATCCCATCTATGTCACATTTGGCCATACGACGACACCCCTTGTAACTACCTGTGACTCAGAGTCAGTGCTGTGAGCTCAGTTCAGCCTGCTTCTCACATGGCAAAAGTGTTTCCCATATACGCTTTCCAGTACGTTCCATCCGCCTCTCTGAGAGACACAGCACGGTCACGGTTGTTCTGTCTCCACGTCTCCCACAGTGCTCACCGCCTGACTTAGTGCTCTGGGCTCCTGGCACCACTTTCCTCTTATTTCAATTCAGTGCTCTAAACCGTGTGTATAAAACCAACGCATGTCTTCAAACTCTCCCAGTCAGAAACAAATTATCATTGTATCACGAAAACTTCATACCAATCCTCAGAACGAAGCCCTGCGTGAGACGACGTGACACCGGAGAGCAGTGAGAAGGACGCAGCCACAACACGGGCCAAGAGGGAGAAGGGCTGTGGTGCACACGCAGGTGGGGATAAAATAAAAGAGAGAGAAAAGCTGGAGACGATCACAAAATTGTACAAGATGCATTTTCTTTCTAAATTCAGAGAGTCAGCTGCGCAGCCTGGCAACAGATGTCCCCTCTGCACGTGCAGAGCTGATGCCAGTTCTCCACTCTGGACATTTCAGTCTCTTACCTACATCTACAAACTCACCCCAGTAAGAACGTTTTGCTCCATAATATTAAGCATCTATTTCACATAGAGCACTGCCCTGTGTGTTTCTTACTTTTATATAAATGTCAAAACAACTGCATGATTTTTGAAGCTTCTGTTTCTATCTGAAAAAGTCAGTCCAGTAAAATCAGTACATTTGTCTTAAAAGGAAGACAACAATTAAAAAAAAAAGCTTGGCTAGGTAGTTTCATTCTCTAATTGAAAATGGAGAAAATAAAGTATATTAAACAAAGCATAACTAAATATATCACTGCAGAATTGCTCATATCTTCAAATTAATTTCTGAGAATGATTAGATTATATAAACTATTAGCTTAGCATATTTAGATATTGCATTCTAAGTAACTTAAAATAAAAAGAAGATTCTATGCATTTGACTCAGAGAGCATGTGCAAAAAATTATGGGGCAAAACTATATAAATAGTGATTTAGGATCTAAAAAGTATGTTTTCTAATTATACTCCCACAGAAACTTTATTATAACTATCACAATATCCCAGTGATTACAAAAATGAGAAAAGAATACAAAATAGTAACTATGACAATATCCTCCCAGTATAGGAATTTTAAGTCCCGAGGGAATTGAGATTACTAGAGAAATCATGCCACTCTGTCACCCAATACAATGTTATTTCCACATGTTATCCACAGTCTTAGACATGATGAGACAGTGTAAAGTTGATGACAGGATAACAATTCCTTCTTTACATATCTGTGTTAAACTTTAAAAATCAGTTAGTTATATCGATTCAAACAAATTATGTTCAAACAGTCTTCAGAAAGCATCCGAAAATCCAGTATATGCTCCCTGGTAATACACAGTTGCAAGAACTCCAGGAGCATTTTTCTCGAGGTATCACGTGGTGGGGGCATCCGTGGTCTTCTGATTTCAAGATTGTTGTTTTTAAAGCACCAAATGAGTAAGAAAAGCTTCATCTTTGTCTGCTATACCGCTTTTAGTAAAAAAATTTGTTCCGTAAATTTCAGATTCTGTTAAAAGGTCACACTTAAGAATCGACAAGGCCACATAGGTTGCCTTAAGGCCACAAGTTTCCCACCCCTGTGAGGCTAATTATTTACTGAATGTTGATTGGAAATAATTTATAACATTCCAGATAGGAGTAATCTTTACTTTTGACTGATATCTGTGAAGGCATATTAATTTCTATCACATTAAGTAACATTCAACACTTCTACTATGTATTCTATCACACCAAATAATACTCAAGACTTCTACTTGATTCTACTATGAAAATAACTCAGCATTTTAAGTGGCTAGTTTGTTCCGTGTAAGGACCAACTGGAAAAAATGATTTATTTAGTAAATTCAGATTGGTCCCCTCACTTAAACTCAGAAGAGTCACGTTCTCAACATGCACCATATGCTTATATCCATGAATGTTTTATAATATAAGTCAAAGACAAGCTGCATCTTCCTTTAGATTTTCATCATGGGTTTTACATCTTAATTATACAGCCATGGAAAAATTCATATTAATTATATCCACTTAATATAGAATAATCTCTAGTAGTTCTGATGCAGAGAAAAGATCATATATTTTCATATGAACACTAGAAATTAAGGCACAGCATCAACTGAATTGAGAGCTGAATTACATCAATACCTGCTTTTCAAGCAAGTCAAATACTGTCAACACAAATAAAGTATCGAATGACTATGTTCTTGCTTTTTTTTTTTTGAGACAGAGTCTCACTCTGTTGCCCAGGCTAGAATGAGTGCTGTGGCGTCAGCCTAGCTCACAGCAACCTCAAACTCCTGGGCTCAAGCGATCCTACTGCCTCAGCCTCCCGAGTAGCTGGGACTACAGGCATGCGCCACCATGCCCGGCTCATTTTTTCTATATATATTTTTAGTTGTCCAGATAATTTCTTTCTATTTTTTTAGTAGAGACGGGGGTCTCGCTCTTGCTCAGGCTGGTCTCGAACTCCTGATGGTGAGCGATCCACCCACCTCGGCCTCCCAGAGTGCTAGGATTACAGGCGTCAGCCACCACGCCCGGCCGTTCTTGCTCCTTTGAACCATATGAAAAAATCATATAATTGCTTTGAATTTGGATTATTCTCCATAATAGATATTCTGTTTTGGTATAAAATTTCAAAGTGTTTGTGCTTTAGTTTTTTTATTCTGGGAATCCCCCAATAGAATGAAATTTGCATTTTAATTAAATGCTTCCATTTATTTTATCCGTAAGGTTTCCTTTTCTGTCATATTTTTGGTAATTTCTACGTTATGTATTTTGGATATTATTTTCTTATTTGCTATATCTATAGAGTCTTTCTACTATGAATTCTCTGATGCCGAGTAAGGTATGACCTACAGTTAAAGGCCTTGCCACATTCTTTACATTTGTAGGGTTTCTCTCCAGTATGAATTCCTTGATGTCGAGTAAGGTATGATCTACAGGTAAAGGTTTTCCCACAGTCTTTACATTTGTAGGGTTTCTCCCCAGTATGAATTCTCTGATGTCGAATAAGATGTGAACTATTTTGAAAGGCTTTTCCACATTCATCACATTTGTATGGTTTCTCTCCAGTGTGAATTCTGTGATGTTGAGTAAGACTTGAGGAATGAATAAAAGATTTGCTACATTTATTACATTTATAAAATTTCTCTCCAGTGTGAATTCTCTGGTGCTTTGTAAGATGTGAACTATACTTAAAGGATTTGTCACATTCTTTACATTTGTAGGGTCTCTCTCCAGTATGAATTGTCTGATGAACAATAAGATGTGAAGAACGAATAAAGGATTTACTACATGTTGTGCATTTGTAAAATTTTTCTCTGGTATGAATTCTCTGGTGCTGAGTAAGTTGTGAACTGGTTTTAAAGGCTTTACCACATTCCTTACATTCATATGGTTTCTCTCCAGTATGAATTCTCTGGTGTACAATAAGACTTGAGGAATAAGTAAAACATTTGTTACATGTATTACATTTGTAAAATTTTTTTCCAGTATGAATTCTCCGGTGCACAATAAGACTTGAGGAATGAGTAAAAGATTTGCTACACGTACTGCATTTGTAAACTTTTTCTCCAGTATGAATTCTGTAGTGCTTTGTAAGAAGGGACCTATACTTAAAGGCTTTCCCACATTCCTTACATTTGTAGGGTTTCTCTCCAGTATGAATTTTGTGATGTTGTCTAAGGATTGAAGGCCAGATAAAGGACAAGCCACATTTTTTACATTTGTAGGGTTTCTCTCCAGAATGAATTTTCTGATGCACAACAAGATTTGAGGAATGACTAAAGGATCTGCTACTTGTTTTACATTTGTGAAATTTTTCTCCATTATGAATTCTCTGGTGCTGAGTAAGACGTGAACTACAGTTAAAGACTTTGCCACATTCTTTACATTTGCAGGGTTTCTTTCCAGTGTGAATTCTCTGATGCACAATAAGACTTGAGGATCGAGTAAAAGATTTGCTACAAGTACCACATTTGTAAAATTTTTCTCCAGTATGAATTCTCTGATGTTTAACAAGATGTGAAATATGATTAGAAGATTTGCCACATTCTTTACATTTGTAGAGTTTCTCTTCAGCATGGATTATGTTATGTTCCCTTTGATTTGATGATCGACTCAAGACTTTCTCACATTTACTGAATCTGTATGAATTTCCTCCAAAATGGATTCCAAGATGCTGAGTATGTTTTGAAGGCTGGGTATAAGCTTCTAAACCTTTATTGTATTTGTAAGGCTTCTCTTGAATATGGATACACTGATGAACAATAAGCTTTGAGTATTGAAAAAAGACTTTCTTACATTTGTTACATTTGTAATCGTTCTCTTGAACATGCATTTTCGGATATTTTCTAGAACTATACACTTCATTAGAGGTTTTCTCAGAGTTACGGCAGTGATTATTTCTGTCTGCAATGTAAATATCTTGGTCATTATTTAGGGTAGAACCCTGGCTAAAGGGCATCAAAGTTTTATTGTAAGTGTGATATTTTCCCAAATTATCTATTCCATGATATTGATTAGATGAACAAGTGAAGACTTTCCCATAGTGATTACTGTTGGAGATTTTGGTAGAAGAAGGTATTATGTTTTGGTGGAAAAATAATAAACTTTTAACAAATGACCTATCAAATCGATCATATTTAGAAATCTCACCTTCATTTTTAGATATCACATCTTCAGAAATGTTTGACTGAACATTTAATCCAATTCTGTATTTTAATTGGTCCAAATTATTATTTGGAACATTCATCACACCACAGTCTAGAATTTCCAAATTTTCTTTCTGATAAAAGTTATGCTCCAAAAATTGATGCTGATATTTACTTAGAGAAACATATGGTTCAGCAGAAGTATCTGATATAAATGAAGCTTTTTTCCAAAATGTTTTATGCTCTTGACCTATAGTATCACTGATATTTTCATTATGGGTGGTTGTTCTACACTTGTTCTGTCCATCATAACATCCATTCTGCCCTTCACACTCATCTGCGCTTTCCCAGTCTTTCCGTACGTGTAAATTTTCAAGACCACAACTCACAAACCTTCCCAGTATCACTTTCTGGAATGGAGCTTCTATGCACTTCTTTGTCCACAGGACTTGGGTGAAATGAGAAAATATATCTGAAATATACCAAAAAAATTTAAAATTCCGATTACTATATACTTTACAAATAACATATAGAAAAGTATTCCAAGCTGAAGACATCAGCATGATGACTGAATCAAAAACTTCAGGCCTTTGTTTCTCCATTGATACACCAACTTAACAAAACATGCTTAAAAAAAAAAAAAAGTACAATTTGCAGTACCCCCACAGTGAGCACAAAGCCAAGAAGAATGAAATTAAGAAAGAATGAAATTAAGTCTGTTACCTTTCTGCACCACAGCAGAATGGAATCAGGAAAAAAATCTTCCCAGACCTTGTTTCTCTCTCAGAAAACAAAGAAAAGAATGGAACATGTGTCCAAAGCTCTCAGGTTTTCTGGGGCTACCTAAAGACTGGTTACTGCTTCCTTTAGTATGGAGTGTTAAAGGGAATGGAAAAGACAGGTTGAGTCTCCTGAAAACAGGCATATTGAATCAATGCTATTTAAGGTATGGTAGTAAAATTTCCCATAAAATGCATTATAATCATTAATAAAAGGCCATACTGAGAAAATTTAAGTGAATGAAACTTTCTTATGTTGTTGAGTGTATTGGTACTACTTTTATACAACATACAATGGCTATAATACAGTCCTTAGTAGCTAAGCAAAGTTTTATGTTTCCAAATAAAGGAACAACATAAACATTATAAAATGTCATGTAATTACTGCCATAAAACAAACATTTTGGATTAAATTATACCATCATTTAGATATAGGCTGAGAAAAGAGATATATAAATTTCCATGATTCCTTATTCCTTCCAGTAAACTTAAACTTTCCAACATTTTAACACATGTGGTGTCTGCTCATAATCTAATTCAATTCTTATATTACATGTAAATGTGAGCATTTTGCTTCAGAACTTTTGAATCTAAAAGTCCCAGACAAACTGACATGCAACATTTACAAAAGTGAAACTCACAGGAGAGGACGTCACCAAGATGACAGAACAGGACCTCCCCCCCATTTGTACCCTACAGCGCAATGCAGCAGCCGTGCCCAGATGAAACTGCTTTTGTGGGAGCTTCGGGATCCAGAACTGAGCTTGTGGTGCCCTAGGGCAGCTCAAAACCAAGCAGTAAGGCCGCTGTGAGAGGGCAGGTCCTCACCCATGTGACAGGCTGCCTAATCACAGTCCCAGCTACAGAACAAAAGGTAGCAACATCTCACTGGGGACCTAGTTACGGTCCGCTTTCCCTTGGTCTCGCCATTAGCACCATCTGCCAAGATACCCAGGAAGATTCAGAGCCACCTGTGTCTCAGGTGAGGCCTGATGCCCTTGGTCTTGTCTGTGGCCCCTGACTCAGCCCCAAACCCACTTTCTTCACCTCTCATTAATGGTCGGGGGAAAAGAACTCCCGCCCGCACTGGGATCTTCAGGGAGAAACATCCATCTGTGACCTGTATGTAGCACCACCAAATCTGATCTGAATGTGGATCTTTTTTTTTTCTTGAGACAGAGTCTCACTCTGTTGCCCGGGCGAGAGTGCCGTGGCGTCAGCCTGGCTCACAGCAACCTCCAACTCCTGGCCTCAAGCCATCATCCTGCCTCAGCCTCCCCAGGAGCTGGGACTACAGGTACATGCCACCACGCCCGACACATTTTTTCTGTGTTTAGGACAGTCAGGGTCTCGTTCTTGCTCAGGCTGGTCTCAAACTGCCGATCTCAAGCAATCCTCCGCTTTAGCCTTCCAGAGTGCTAGGATCACAGGCGTGAGCCACCACACCGAGCCCTGAATGTGGATCTTGAAGCAACACTGGAACCCGGCTGCCTCCAGCTGCAGGTAGTCACAGCCCAGGAGCAGGCTGGCTAACCTGGGAGCAGTCTGGAAGCGCATCCGTCTGCGTCCATGAAGGCAGGCCTGCTAACGCAAGTCTCACTGTGGATCTAAGAATCCCTGGAACTCAGTTCCAGTCCCTGTCAGCCAAGGTCTGGAAGCAGCCCTGCCCACGCCAACACCTGCAGGGAGACACGCCATGGACCAAGAGACAGAACCGAAGACTGAGGTCCCAGCTGCAGCAGCCCCGTGAATCAGTCACAGCCCCCTCAGCTGGGATCAGGGGTCAGTCCTGCCCATCCAGAGACCTGGGTGACAGCACTCTCAGAAGCCTGTCATTGAGACAAACTTGCCACACCTATTGTAGAAGCCCCTGATCTGCAGAAACCACTGCAGTTCCTCGTCTCAGCGCCAGTCCTACTGAGCAAGATCTCGAAGAAAGCTCAGTCTCCCCAGGGAATAGACAGGATGCATGAGTGTACGATGCCCTGATAACTGAGTGCTCTGCCAACCACGAATCCGCTACAGTCCCAGTAGCAGTCATGGGACCTGGCTCCATACTCAACTGACTGGAATCTCCGTGAAAATATCATCAGCCCATGGATGAAATATGGCAAGATATTTAACTTCTCAAACTAGTCGATAATGACTGAAAGAGGGGAGTGCTCCTTCATAGTCAGGGACACAAACACAGGAATACACAAATCATAAACCATCGGGCAAACCTGATCACCACCAAAGAAAACTAATGAATCTGTGGTAATCATCTGCAAAATAATGGAGAACTGGCTAACAAAGAATTTAAGGTAATCATCTTTTTGAAATCTCAGATAGCCTGATTGGCCCGAGTGTGTGATGTTTACAACTAATTGATCAGAAACAGTTACAGATTCCTTTGTTCCTTCTCCACTCCTACTGCTTCACTTAACCAGCCTTTAAAAAATAAAAATAGGCCAGGCGCAGTGGCTCACGCCTGTAATCCTAGCCCTCTGGGAGGCCGAGGCGGGTGGATAGCTCGAGGTCAGGAGTTCGACACCAGCCTGAGTGAGATCCCGTCTCTACTAAAAATAGAAAGAAATTATCTGGCTAACTAAAAATATATATAGAAAAAAATTAGCTGGGCATGGTGGCGCATGCCCATAGTCCCAGCTACTCAGGAGGCTGAGGCAGGAGGATCGCTTAAGCCCAGGAGTTTGAGGTTGCTGTGAGCTAGGCTGATGCCACGGCACTCACTCTAGCCTGGGCAACAAAGTGAGACTCTGTCTCAAAAAATAAATAAATAAATAAATTAAAAATAAAAATAAAAATAAATAAATAAAATATCAGATAGAAAAGAACACTGAACTATAACAAAAAAGTTTTCTGTAAAAATGCATGAACAAAATGAGAATATTAATATAGGCATGAATACCACTAAAAAACAAACCCTCAGGGTGAGGTACACCAACGTAGAACTAAAAAATGTAATTGAAAGCCTTAAAAGGATACTAAATCATGGAGAAAAGAATTCAGCAAACTCAAAGACAGTTCATTTGAAAGTAGCCAATTAAAAGAAAAAAAATGCAAAGGTAAAGAAAGCATATGGGCTTTACAATGTATAATAAAGCAAATATATGCACTTTAGGATTTTCAGAAGCAGAAGAGAAAAAGAAAAAAGTGATTATTTAAAGATATAATATCCTTATACTCTCCAAATCTAGAAACGAGTATTGAAATCCAATTTCATAAGGCTCAAAATACATAAAGAGAAACCTAATGAAGACTGCCCATGGAGGTAATTCATCACCAGTAGACCAGTCTTACAAGAACTGGTAAAGGGAATTTTTCAAGTTAAAATGATGGAATGTGGCTGGGCATGGTGGCTCACACCTGTAATCCTACCACTCTGGGAGGCTGAGGCGGGAGGATCGCTCAAGTTCAGGAGTTCGAGACCAGCCTGAGCAAGAGCAAGACTCCGTCTCTACTAAAAATAGAAAGAGATTATCTGGCCAACTAAAAAATATATATAGAAAAAATTAGCCGGGCATGGTGGCGCATGCCTGTAGTCCCAGCTACTCGGGAGGCTGAGGCAGGAGGATCGCTTAAGCCCAGGAGTTTGAGGTTGCTGTGAGCTAGGCTGATGCCACGGCACTCACTCTAGCCCGGGCAACACAGTGAGACTCTGTCTCAAAAAAAAAAAAAAAAAAAAAAAAGATAAAAATTATATCAAGTTTTTTTTCTTATCACAATGGTATAAAACTGGAAATCAATATCAGGAGTAAAACTGGAAAACTCACAAATACGTGGATAATAAATGTGTTCCTGAACAACTAAAGGGTCACAGAAGAAACCAAGAGGGAAATAAAAGGTACCTTGAGACACATGAAATTGGGAAGACAACAAACCAGAACTTCTGGGATGCAACAAAGTAGCTCTAAGACAGAAGTTTATACTGATAAATTCTTACATTAACATAAAAATAAAGATTTTAAATAAATATCTTAACTTTAAACCCCAAGGAACCTAAATAAGAACAAAATAATCCCAATGGTAGTATAATGAAGGAAATAAAGGTTAGAGCAAAAAAATTAAATAGAGACTAGAGAGCCAATGGAAAAGGTCAAAAAGACTGTTGAGTTTTTAAAAGAAAACAAAATTGACAAACTTCTGGCTAGATTAACCAAGGGAAAAAAAAGAAGATTCAAAATATTATAAATGAAAGAGAAGATATTATAACTAATGCCACAGAATTCAAAAATATATATTAAAAGACTAACCATTATATGAAAACAAATTGGATATATTAGAATAAATTCCTAGAAACATGGCCAGGCGCGGTGGCTCACGCCTGTAATCCTAGCCCTCTGGGAGGCCAAGGCGGGTGGATCACTCGAGGTCAGGAGTTCGAGACCAGCCTGAGTGAGACCTCGTCTCTACTAAAAAAATAGAAATAAATTATCTGGCCAACTAAAAATATATATAGAAAAAATTAGCCAGGCATGGTGGCGCATGCCTGTAGTCCCAGCTACTCGGGAGGCTGAGGCAGTAGGATCGCTTAAGCCCAGGAGTCTGAGGTTGCTGTGAGCTAGGCTGACGCCACGGCACTTACTATAGCCCGGGCAACAAAGTGACACTCTGTCTCAAAAAAAAAAAAAAAAAAAAAGAATAAATTCCTAGAAACAAGCCCACCAAGATTAAATTATGAAGAAACAAAAATACTAAACAGACCAATGAGAAAGGCAATTGAGAGAATAAATAAAAATCCCTCAAAGAACAAATTTCAAGGCCGAGTGAGTCCCTCAGTGAATTTTATAAGCATTTGAAGAATTAATGTCAATACTTCTCAATCACTTCCAAAAAATTAAAGGGAGGAAACACTACCAAACTCATTTTACAAGGCTATCAATACCCTCATACTAAAGCCAGATAAGGACACTAAACAAACAAACAAAACCTACAAGCCAGTATCCCTGATGAAGACACAAGCAAAAGGTCTCAACAAAATATGAGAAATCAAATTCAAAGAATCACACACCATGATCAAATGGGATTTATCTCTGGGATGCAAGGATGTTTCAACATACACAAATCAATAAAAATGATATACCATAAAAACAGAATAAAAAATAACAATAATATAATCATCTTAAAAGTTTTATTAAAAACATTTGACCATATTAAACATACTTTCATAATAAAAACTCAAAATAATATACATTCAAATGTATGTACCTGAACATAATAAACGCCATGTATAAGAAGCCCTTGGATACCATTATACTCAACAGTGAAACACTGTAAGTTTTTCCTCTAGCATCAGGAACAAGACAAGGAAGCCCAATCTCACCACTTTTATTCAGCATAGTACTAGAAGGCTGAGACGCAGTAGTTAGGTTAGGGGAAAAAAAGGGCATTCAAATCAGAAATGAGTAAGTAAAATTCTCTCTGCTGGGACATGAGGTAATCTTCTCTCATAAATATAAAACCCTAAAGACTATACCAAAATCTATTTAGAATAAATCCATCAAGTTGCAGATCACAAAATCAACATGCAACAATCAGTTGCATTTCTATACACTAAAATAAACAGAAAAAAGTAAACAGTCCCATTTACAAAAGCATAAAAAAGTTTAAAATTCTAATGTCAATTTAACAAACAGGTGAAAGATCTGTTAGCAAAATCTGTAACATATTGATAAAAGTAAATAAACAAATAAATGGAAAAATACCCCTTGTTCATTGATTGGAAAAAATAATATTGATAAAATGTTCATAGTACACAAAGCTACAGATCCAATGCAATTCCCATTAAAATTTCAATGGCATTTTTCACAGAAATAGAAAAACATTCTAAAATTTCTGTGGAACCACAAATGACCCCAAACAGACAACACAATTTTGAGAAAGAAGAACAAAGATGCAAGTATCACACTTCTGAAGGAAACTATTACAAAGCTATGCTAATCAAGAGTGTGGTACTGACATACAAACAGACACACAAACCAATGAAACAGAAAAGAGAAAGCAGAAATAAACCCATGTGCATACAGTCAACTAATTTTTGAAAAGGGCACCAAGATACAAAAAGGGGAAAGTATTCAATAAATGATGTTAAATAGTACCTATCCACATGTAAAATGAAATAGAAGACAAAAAAAATTAACTGAAAAGGGATTAATATCAAATGTCAGACCAAAAACTGTATAACTTCTCAGAGAAAGCATAGGGAACAAACTCTTTCACACAAGCCTCATCAATGACGTTTTGGATACAAAACCAAAAAAGCACATGCTACAAAACAAGAAAACAAAAGCAAAAGCAAATGGGAATACATAAAACTAAAGTTTCTGCACGGTACAGGAAACAAGGAACAATGTGAAAAAAAAAAAAAACAACCCAAAGAGTGGAAGAAAATATATCTGATGAGAGTCAGTGGAACGGCCCTGCAAGAAATGCTAAATTGAGTCCATTATGTTGAAAAATGAAATGATGCTAAACACCATAATAAAATCACACAAAATTATAAAGTTCTCTGCTAAAGGTAAATCTATACACAGATATAGAGTTCTCCACTATCATAATGATGGTATACGAAACTTTTAAAATTTTACTATAGAATTTTTTTATAGTGGAAAATTCTGTTAATAGATGCACAATACAAAAAATTACAATTTGCGACATTCATAATGAAGGAAGGGAATGTAAAGAGGTATAGTTTTTGTATTCAGTGGAAGTGAAGTTTTATGAAATTAAAGTATATTGCTATAACTTTAAGATGTATGATATAAATTCCATTTCTCAAGGTGATCACAAAGAAAATGCCATAGAAAGTAAGTAAAAAGTCATGGCTTATCTTCTGATGCTGGGAAAAGAATAAAAAGAAAGTAAAAACAAAAACAAAAAAATAAGCAAGCCAAAGGAAATGGGAAAGGAATCAAAGCTTGCCACTACAAAATCAAAAGGACAAAAATTAAGGCACTCTGAGTGGAAATGGGGGAAAATATAGCTACAAGAAACAGAAAACAATTCACAAAATGTTGATAGTAACTTCATTTCCTTCAGTAATTACTTTAAATAGAAATGAATTATACTCCCTAATGACAAGAAATAAAATGGCTGTATAGATTAACAACAAAGAAGACAATATAACATGCTGCCTAAAAAAGATTCACTTTAGCTGTAAGGAGTAAAATAGGCTGAAAATAAAAGGATAAAATTTATTCCATGCAAATAATAACCACAACAGGGTCAGGTGGCCATAATTAGATAAAATGCACTTTTAGGTCAAAAAACTGTTGCAAAGGCAAAGGTTAATATTATGTAAGGGTACAGCTGATCCATTTACCAGCAATCTATAACACATAGACACACACACAGAGTTCCCAAATATACAAAGCAAATATGGACAGAAGTACAAGTAATACACAGCAACACAATAATTGTAGGAAACTTCAAGCCCCACTTCCAATAATGAATAGGAAAGTCAGATAGAAGACCAATAAGAAACAGGAAATTTGAACAATTTTATAGGCCAATCAAACGGAATAGAAATACACAGAACTACAGTCAAAAGCAGTGGCATATACAATATACTACTCATATATGGCACATTCTCTTTGGACTCATAACAAGTCATCAAATTTAAGAAGACAAATCATACAATTTTTCTTTTCTGAACAAATGAAACTAGAAATCAAAACAAAAGAGAAACTGGCAAATCCAAAAATATGTGAAGGTTAAAGCCACTTTGAAACTTTGAACAAATTCTTTCCCAAGAGTCCAATGACTTAATATTGTTAAGATGTCAGCATAACACACGGTGTTGAACCAATTCAAGGGAATCTCTATAAAAATCTCAACGGTGCTCTTTCCCCGCTGCCGCACAGTGCTGCGGTGGTGGAGGCTCAGGTGCAGTCAAGATTCGGCTGCTCCCGTAACCCGTGGGCACGGCTGAGCAAGGCATGGCTGCTGGAGGTGGAGTGGACACTAGAACTGCACACAGGGCTGCTGGAGGCCACCCTCACCCACGATGGCCTTGCCTGCATGTGACATTCACAAATCTGCCAACGCCTCAGACGAGGGCCACACCCACCTTTGTGTGCTTGTATCCAACTACCCGGAACCTACGTATGTCAAGTTTGTAGAGGACCTTCGTGCTGAACACCAAATCCACCCAACTAACACTGATGACAACAAGAAAGCGGGGGAATGGGTAGGCCTGTGTAACACAGACAGACAGAGAAAACCCTGTACAGTGCTTGGTCGTAGTCGTGTAGTAGTTAGGGATTCTGGCAAAGAGTCTCAGCCCAAGGATGTCATCAAAGACAACTTCGGATGCCAGAAATGAACGAATACAACTGTGGCTCATGGTCCTCAA
Organism: Lemur catta; assembly: GCF_020740605.2. Lineage (NCBI taxonomy): Eukaryota > Metazoa > Chordata > Mammalia > Primates > Lemuridae > Lemur > Lemur catta. The sequence goes on along the minus strand of NW_025423765.1, from coordinate 69,318 downwards.
ATAAAAAAAATCTCAATGGTACTTTGACAGAAATACAAAAAACTTCCTAAAAGAAATTGTAGAGACTGTGAATAGCCAAATCCTCTTTACAAAAAGAGGAACTACCCTTTCTGATTTCAAAACAAAGCTACAGAAATAAAAACAATGGGGTCCTGGCTCAAAGACAGATGCACAGATGATGGAAAAGAATAGAGAGCCCAACAGAAAACCCTGTGTATACAATCAAATCATCTTTCACAAGATTGCCATGGCCACACCATGGGAAAGGAGAGCCTTTCAACAAACGGTGTAAAAACTACACGTCTACATGGAAAAAGTCGAACCTTACCCATGCATCATATACAAAACATATCTAAAACGGCTTAAATACTTAAACATGAGAAATATAGCTACAAACCTGTTGAAGGAAAATATAGAGGAAAGATCATGATATTAATCTTTGCACATTTTCTTGGATATGACATAAAAAAGGGACATCAAACTCCAGAACTTCTGCACATGAAAGAAAACATTTTGTGGAGTGAAAATACTACATAAGATATTGGTGACAATATTTTCAAATCACGTATTTGATAAGTGTTAATATCTGGAATATATAAAATATCTTAATGCTCAAAACAACAGAAAGTGAATAACTTGATAAAAAATAGACAAAGGATTGGACTGATATTTCTCTAAAGAAGAGATAAAAATGGGTAACAAGGATTTGAAACGATGCTCAAAATTAATAGCCTTTAGAAAAATACAAATAAAAACCACAGTAAGATATTACTTCACAACTATTAAAGTGGCCACAAAAAAATAACCAAAGACTAACAAAGCTATTGGGAATGTGGAGAGATTGGTATGCTCGTGGGGAAGAATGAGCAGCCACTATGAAACACGGCATGGGGGTTCCTCAAAACATTCGAAATGAAATTATCATCCGATCCCACAATCCCACTTTGAGTAGGTATCCAAAGTATACAACGTAGGAGCTGGAATTGATATCTGTATACCCGGGTACAAAAGTAAAAGGTGGAAGCAACACAGATGTCCCTCGACTCATGACCAGTTAAAGAAAATGTGGCACCTGCATACAATGCAATATCACTCAGACTTGGAAGAAAACAATCTCACCACAGGCTACAGTGAGGAGAAACTTTGAGAATATTATGTCAACTGAATAAGCCAGTACCGAAATGACAGATAATGTATGAGATATCTTCAACAGCCAAAATCATAAAAACAAAGTAGAATGGTGTTTTTCAAGGCCTGGAAAGAGGGTAAAATGGGCAGTTCTTCAATGGGCACCAAGTTTTAGTTCTGCAGGATATAAAAGTTCTAGAGGTCTTGTGAGTAACAATGTGAATATAATTAACACTACTGATCTTTACACTTAAAAATTTAACATGGTAAATTTTACATTTTTACCACAATTAACTTTTTAAATGGATAACTAAAAGAGATACAAAGTTAAAAAGCTTTCCAAAAATTAGCTTCAAAGCACAAAAGTATTTCTCTCACATGAAGAAAATGGAGGTTCATCAGTAAACACAGAGAAATTAAGACTATTGCCATGACTACTCACCGAGGCAAGATAAAACAGACTGTTGACAACAAGCCAGAAGAAGAAATATACAAGAAAATCCATGAACAAAGTTAGAGTCATATCTATAGAGACAAACAGACACACACACATAAAATTTAGTTGATAGAACTATGCCTGATTCATATTTTAATTAAGCTCCACATTGACATAAAAGTATATAAACAAAGTTGTAAATCTTTCTTCAAAAATTATAATAAACAGGTAAAACCAAAAACACAATAAACTGATGCCAAGGAAATGACCCCCCGCCCAAAAAACCCAGTAATATGATAATGCAAAGGAAGAATAAAGGAATATTTATGAATAAAATTCTGCATGCAATATTGTTATGAATTTAGAAAACATTTTTCTAAATAACTACAATGACTGTGGACTCCTGGGGAATAGGAATCTTGAATCCTTGGCATGCAGTGTGCAGCAGTAAAATTTTACAGAAAATGCATTACAATCATTAATGAAAAGCTCTAAGGAGAAAGCTGTAATAAATAAGCATTTAAAAGACACTAATGGCCCGGGCGCGGTGGCTCACGCCTGTAATCCTAGCACTCTGGGAGGCTGAGGCGGGTGGATCGCTCGAGGACAGGAGTTCGAGACCAGCCTGAGCAAGAGCGAGACCCCCGTCTCTACTAAAAATAGAAAGAAATTGTCTGGCCAACTAAAATACATATATGTAGAAAAAAATTAGCCGGGCATGGTGGCGCATGCCTGTAATCCCAGCTACTCGGGAGGCTGAGGCAGTAGGATCGCTTAAGCCTAGGAGTTTGAGGTTGCTGTGAGCTAGGCTGATGCCACAGCACTCACTCTAGCCCGGGCAACAAAGCAAGACTCTGTCTCAAAAAAAAAAAAAAAAAAAAAAAAAAGTTCAAAGTGGGAATCACATTCTATGATGCCTAATGACACAGTACATTTAAGAAATCTAGGAAGGAGTGGATACACTTAGATGCATTACAGTTCAGGAAAATGGAAATATAGTTTAAATTATTAATCTCAGTTTATACCATACTATAAAAATTTGAAGTTAAAATATCATTTTTATATTTAGGAAGATTCTTAGTATTTTAATGAAATTACTGGGTATGAATTCCGACAACATAGCAATGGAAACCTCCACATGACAGGAAAATACAAAACAGAAAATGAGCGTCTGTCGCTGGTGCTCCTGGGATTTCTGAAGCAAATATCAATAACACCACTACTCACACACATTTCAGACACCATGCAATAAGGGAAGGTAAAAAATACTTCCAAATGGAGTTCCTCAAAACTATGCAGATATTCCCATGTCCCCAAAAGCAATGGAAGAGGACGCAGATCATGCAGTTTCTCATAAGCCACGAAGAGGACTTCGGCTCTCACTGTAACCCTGAGGGAAGGTCACTGAAGGGAAGTAGGGTCCCTAGAGAATGCAAGAGCATGGGGCAGAAGATGCCCCTAGGTGACAGCCAGAGAAAGAAACCCAGGCTTCTCAGAAACCATCTCCATTCGAGCAGAGATTCCCAAACTACATTTTAAGGTCTGGCTTCTTCCCTGAACTTTGGCCCTCTCACCTGTGTCATCTGCCGCATTCACTCCCACCTACCTGGGTGTGTGGCTCCTGCCTCATGTCTCCTCACAGGCCCGGGCTCTTGCCTGTGCTCCAGACAGGAAATCAGGTCCAGCTCAGAGGCAGCAAGACCTGTGTCATTAGAAAGAGGCAACGTGACTCGTGCCAGGATTCTCCAATTACCAACCTCGTACTGTGCTTAGTAGAGAAGAAAGAACATTGTAGAGGTTCTGGAAAATTAAACTCCAAATACTGTTTCTTCACAGAACCAGGAGGATATTTAGAAATTATTTAAAACTTTGTGAGTTCTTAGTTCCACTATCTAGTATTTAAATGAAACACTGGTGGTCAAAATTGAATTTTAAGGTCTGGACAACAATGTTTTATGCTACCAAATTTTTAGACTTGTCACCCATCTGGAGTGAAGTATACAGGCCAGCTCACGAAAGGGAAGGTTCATATCAAGATAAAACAACTTGAAGATTCTCCTTTCTACACCAGCAAGCCCCAAAGTGTTCCTTGAAAGCAGTTCTTGTTCTGAAAGTCATTCATGCAAAGCAGAAATTCCCATACAACATTCCATAAGAAAATAAAACCCTTAGGGTGCATTAAGACTCCTAAAGGAAGTCATCCTCACCCACAGAGACCAGGTTTGCGTAGTTCTCTAACATCACATCCCGATGCAAATTCTGCTGAGCAGGGTCCAGGCACGCCCACTCCTCCACAGAGAATTTTATGGCCACGTCCCTGAATGTCAACAATCCCTAGGGGGAAAAACGTATTTACCAAACAGCCATGGCCAACGCTCTTAATTTCACTAAAGGTGAAACGAGAGAGGGAAGAGAAGTGGCTTTGACTTACGTGAGTGACTGGAATTACCCAGCAATTAACACAGTAACATCCTCTAATGCATTCTCTACTCTGGGGACAGAGGGCAGCAAAGAGATCCACAAAACATGCAGATACTGTACTTTTGTGCATGATAAAGTATTCATATAAATTAAGGGCATCCACAGAGGCATATACATTTTTGAGTGCTGTATACATATACACATCATATACAATAAGCTGTATATGTTTCTCATGTGGAAAAGTCAAGGTGAGTTAGAAAGGCATGACTGAAATTTCAATGTGCACGGCTGTGAACTGGAGATCGTACTGAAGTGCAGATTCTGATTCAGGAGATCTGGAGTGGGGCCTGAGTTTCTGCATTTCTCACACACTCACCAGTAATTCCAACTCTTCCAGCCCATAGAAAATATCTTGTCAAACATACAGCAAGTAGTAGAACCTGGGTTTTATCCTGGTTCACCTGACCAGTACACAAAGATGAGAGCCTTCATTCTCCAAAGCAAGCTATAAGCCAAAAAGCAAAACCAAGAAAAAGGAGAACTGCCAGATGAAATGTGATGATTTATGTACCTCCCTGAGTAAAACTCCCCATGATACTTACTGACAATTTAGAAAATCATCACTACAGTAGAGGAGTCTGTCAGAGACCGCTTTAACCGAGTAAGTAAACTTCACACCAACTGTTAAGACCGTAAGTTTGTGTCAGGTGCTGATGTGCACAGGACACCACATCACTGCTGTGACATTACTGGCCACCAATAAATACCTATACTGTGAATCCAATCATAAATAATATCAGTTTTATGCCAAGTTCAAACCACATATATATTTCCCATGTTCTGTAATCGCTAATGGTTTATTTTATTTAAATAGTCCCGCAGCATCCTACAGAGCACAACTCTTCCAATTAAACTGTTTTCCAGAAATTTCTGAGTTATCTGGGGCAATTTATACCATCCTCTTTGAATGTGCCTTTTAAAATCCTGTTTGGCATAAGGATGACGGGGCATCCACATGCGACCTCACAGGACAGGTCCCCCCACTGACAGCTGAGGACCCAGCCCCGTGCCCCAGAGGATTCTCCGGTATCCACATCTTCCCGTGCTGCTCTGTCAGAAAGGGAGCATGCTCAGTCCTGCAGGCCACAAACTCACGGTGGGAACTGTGCAGGCTATGTGAACAGCCTGCATGGAGAGAAGGCAGAGAAGGCTCTGCTATGCAGGGGAGGAGGATTTTAAGGAGCCCTTGAGTATCTGAAGAAGAATGGAAACTAAGTAGTTGAGACAATCTTGTTCGGCAGAACCACCAGAAGCAGAGAAGCAAAGGTTTGCAAATCCCAAATACAGGACATTCTAGCAGTGAAAGTGGACACAGCCCCTGACCTGGGAGAACTTACCTGAGAACCAGCCATTTCTTCCTCTTCCTCCGGCCTCTCTAAGGCGCCCTCTCAGCTGAGGTCATCTGCACAGGTCACAGCTGCATCTTGAGAATGTGCATGTCAAGGCCTCAGCGCGACCCCTCCATCTGCTACCACCACACCCGCAGGCGGAAGGACCCTGAAGCGCAGAAAATACGACATTCACCTGCCCTTTGTCACAGTAGAGAATCGGGGACACCGAGCTCCCACATAAATACCAAAATGTGCATTTCTCCTTCCCTGCCCTCAGGTGCCCTCCCCTGCCACAGACACCGGCAATTTCTGCTGCAGCAGCGGGAATACGGGCCACACTGGTTTCCCCCCAAGCAAACCCAAGCAGCGCCGGTCCTGTGACCTCGACTTTGGAAAAAAGGCTGGACTCAACTCTCATGAACTGATCTGGGAGCCCACATGCTTGACCCTGGCCTCACCTCAGAATCACATGAGGCAGGTAATTAAAACCACATGGATGCTCCCACCCTGACGAATAGAATCTGCAGGGTGGGCACAGGTGACCGTGTTCCTTCAACCTGGCCATGGAGTAGAGCTGAAAGCCTGGGCTGTGCTACTTAGCTGAGCATCACGTCTCAAGCTTCAGTGGACACATAAATCAACTGTTATTCCAGGTCCCACTTTAAGCAATGTGATTCAGCAGGTGTGGAGGTGGTCCATGGATTGGGCTTTATTCACAAGTCTCCTGTTAATGCTAATGTTGCTTCCTCAGATATGTGAACAGTCTCCGCCAGCTAGAGACAGCAGGCACAGCACCAAGTTCCTTACACCCAACACTTCCATCACAACATAAATAATTCTGGTCCAAATGAAGACCACCACCCACCGTCCTGAAACATTCTCTGCTGGCCCTTTCAGGTTTACGGAGGCTGCAGAAGGCAGCTCTATCTGAGGAAGCCATCTGGAAAACTGCATGGACACGTGCATTAAGGCGATGCTGACTGACCACGCCCTGAGTGCTCCCAAGTATGCTGCCTGCGGCGTGCTGGGACCTCACGTTCACTGTGTGAGTTCACCCTCCTAACACCCTGGGGGTCAGGCACTAAGCGTCCCATAATTCCTAGCAGAATCTAGACTTTCGGCCCAGCTTTTTCATTTTTCTTCTCTGCCACTGATGAAATAAAAACTGTACAGAATAAAAGATATTTCTTTTCCCTGGTAGCATTCCCAAAGCTAAGCTCTGGGATTCTGTTTGAAATACCCCAAAATTGAACTGAACTCAGAACCTTACACCACTGACTCTGGGGAAGAAATAACATAAAAAAGAATTTTTTAACAAATGGGATATACGACTAGATTTTTTTTTCCCTGAAAGCCACCTTGTTCTTGCCCCTCTTTGGAAATATTTTATTATCTTTCAGGCTCTACTGATAAAACACAGTTTATAATTAATGAATAAATCTTTTCAAGGTGACGTATTCAGAGAAAGGTGATGGTGAGTGCAGCACAGATACGTGTGACTCCAGTGTCAAGTCAGACCATCTGATCACTCTGGAAATCCTCCCACCCTCATCCTGCTCATCGAAGGACTCAGTGACCACCATCCCAGGGGACACTGTGCTGTGCCTGTGTGCCGGAAGTGCAAATGTCTTTGCAGATTTTTGCACTGCCTGACTTGAGCATGTTTTCCTTGTCTTTTGGTACAGTTTTCCCTCCCTTCAAAAGTCTAAAAGAACCCAGAGGGCAGGAATCATTTCTGCCCTTTCCTCCCAATACCAGCACTTTACTGGCTAAGCACCAATGTGTCTCCAAAAAAATGGAAGCTCAGATTTAGGAAAGAAAACCTTAATGTCCCAGTGGGTTAGCTTTTCAGATGAAGGGTACAACGGTAGACTCCTATCAGCACCAGGGAATACAGCTGTTCTCCCTAGAGGAAACAGCCCCACTCCTCAGACTGTCCTCTGGGAGAAACTGACACAGAGCTGACATGCACCACATGTTCCAGGAGACACGGTCACTGTGGGTATCTTGGGTCATCCCCAGACAGTTGTGAAACCAGGACCAGGAAAAGACACAAGGATGGCTGAGGACACGTCACCCTGTAAAGTTTTCAAAGGGGACCTCAACCTAAAGATAATCTGGTAAGGTGTGTGAGCCCAGGGAAGATAAAAGGATGAGGAGCACATACAATTTTTACAGGGGAGTGTCAGGTAATTTATTCTCTGCTTTACGGTCCTGTGAAATGTTTAGAAACAGAAAACAAATATTTTAAAAAAGCCACTCACAGCCCTGTGAAAAAATAATTAAAATATTTTGTCTGCTTGAAAAATAAATATAGGACAAATAGTTGATAATGTTATGAGTTGGGGAGGGGTAGCAGGCATTTAGGAATGTGGGGAAGGAACCGGAAATTTGGGATTTCCAACAGGCCCTGTTAGAACAGTTAGGCTGGGCAAACTGGATTTGAGTCTTGGATTTGAGACCCTGCTTCCCATATATTTGGAAAATGCAGGGAAAAGCAGTCCCTTTAGGGAATTTTAAGATAATTAAATAAGGAGCAATTAAACTGAAGGGGCCATACTGCTCTGGTTCCTACCTATGGAAACCTAATTCTGACTCAAACGCATCTCCTGTAAATACAACTTAAAAGGAAAAAAACTTAGGCAAACAACTACAAAATGCCCTAAAACTCTGATTACAAAACCCGAAAACAACCACGTGGATAGTCCAAATAAACCCGCTATAACCGTACCCAATAAATTGTTTAATTTGGTTTGCTTCCTCGTCCGCCTCATAAGTCTTTCCTTCAAGCCCCTCCAGTGGCCCCAAGACCTCAAACCACGGTTGGGGACGTGCAGATTCACCAATTACTGTTTGCTTAAATAAACGATTCTAAGTTTCCACGCTTCCCCAGTTTAACTGTTAACAGGACGGAGGAGGGACGAGGCCCTCACGGACTACGCCTCCTCTCCCGCACCAGCCCCGCACAGCGTCGCCGCCGTCCCCGGAGGACCCTCCCGTCGTCCCCGCACAACCTGGGGAGACGCGCGGCCGCCCGGAGCCGCTCGGGCTGGGGCCGCAGGACACGCCGGGCCGGGCCAGGACGCCCAGGGCCCCGCTGCCCGCCCGGCCCGGCCCCGCCCCGCGGACCGAGGGGACCGAACGCCCCGGCGCGCCTCGGCCCGACCTCGGTCCCGGACTCCGGAGGCGAAGCCGGGAGGCCGCGTCCCCACAGCCGCTTCCGGCCGCCCGCCCGGCCCCCGCCCCCTCGGAGCGCCGACCGCACACTCGCCCCGTCCCAGCTTCCGGGGCGTCCCCGCGTCCTCCCTAGGGACCCCCAGTACCTGCAGGTCACGGGTGACACGGGCTGCGGCAGAGACACCTGGGCCCCCTGCAGGAGCGACAGCGGAGCGCGGACGCTGCTCCGAGCCCGGCGGAAGAGACAAAGGCCGCGCCAGATCCCGGAAGCCGCCTCCTTCTTCCCGGCTGCGCATCTGATTGGACAGCTCTCACGTCGGCACGCCGGATTGGATAAGGCTCTAGGCCCCACCCCTCCGGCCATGAGTGACGGGAGACGCGGTCAAACCAGGGCTGAAGGAGGCCGAGTAACAGGTGTTTCGCCCTATGTAGCTTTAAGTGTTCTCACACCAAAACATGATAAGCATGTGAGGTGTAATGCATATGTTAATTAGCTTGATTTAGCGATTTCACATTGTAACGTATTTCAAAACATTATATTGTACACGTGAATATGTTCAATTTTATTTGTCAATTTAAGTAAGTTAAATACTAAAAGGGAAAACAAATTTATTCTATGAAGCCATTGTTACCCAAATAACAAAGCCAGACAAAAGCATCACATGGACAGAAATGTATAGACCATTATCTCTTAAAAATACAGACACATATTCTCAAGTATAGTAGCAAACTCAATGCAACAACATATAAACATGATTGGACGCATTCACCAAATTTTTATCTGACAAACGCAAGTATGGTTTAACAACTACAAACAATGCAATACATCATAATAATAGAATAAAGTACAAAAAATTATTTTGATTGAGACAGATGAGCTTTTGATAAGTTCAATGCCTGTTCATAATAACCACACACACCCGGAAAACCAGGAATAGAAGGGAATTTTCTGGAACTGCTGAGGGCACCTGTGAAAAATCTACAGCTAATAACATATGTCATATTGAAAACCTGAGTGCTTTATACGTTTGTCAAAGTCAAAATACAAATGTAGAGACAAATCTCTGAATTTAATGTTTTATCTAGAAGAAAAGAAGTGTAATTTGAGGCCCACATGCAGACCGGGTGGTCTTTGGTACGTCTGAGGAACAAAGGCTAAGGTGCTATAGAAAGAAGAAATGTTATGTGTAGCTCTTTAAGCAGGTTTGTTGGCACTTGTATGGGTTTGGGGAGCCGGCCAGCCCTGGCTGGTGAGGGATGGTGCTGAGAACATCAGTCCTAGAGTTACAGCAGGTTAAATCAGGAGCTGTAGATAAAACTGGTTTCAGGTTACAATTAGTACTTTCAGTAGTCAGGATTCCAGAAAATTACATTGTCGGAGTGATTTTTGTACCCTGAGTGCTTTCCCTCTGGTTTCTCAATTCTGTTTTAGTTAGATATGACAAGAAGGACCCAATTTTTGTGACAACTTTCACACCTGAGTTTGGGAACAAGACAAGAATGTCTACTGTTACCACTTCTATTCAATATTATAGTGGAGGTTTCAGCCAGGGTATCACTATAGCCAGGGTGACAGAGCAGGACTCTGTCTCAAAAAAAAAAAAAAAATTCAACATTTTAGTAATAAAACCTCTCAACAAATTAGGGGTAGAAAGAATGTATTTCAGTGTGATAAAAGCATATATCACAAGCCCATAGCTAACATCATACTCAAACAAAAAGTTGAAAGCTTTTTCTCTAATTTCAGAAACAAACAAAATATTCTCACTTTCTTTTCAACATGGCACTGGAAGTTCTTGCCAGAGATATTAGGCAAAAAAGAAATAAAAGCATTCAAATTGGAAAGGAAAGGAAGAATATAGATTTTCTGTCTGCAGATGATATGATCTTATGTATAGAATATCCTGAAGACTGTGTCAAAAAATTTGTTAGAACTAATAAATGAATTCAATTAGATTTCAGGATACAAAACATACAGAAATCAGTAGCATTTTAATACACTAACAATGAAATATCCAATAAAGAAATCAAGAGAACAATCCCACTTACAATAGATTAAAATGCTTAGGAGTAGATTTAGTCAAGGAGGTGAAAGATATGTACTAAAAACTTTAAACATTAATGAGAGAAATTGAAGTACATAAATAGAAAGACATCCCATGTTCCTGGATTGCGGGAATTAATACTGTATATTTATCCATGCTCACCAAAATGATATAAAGTTTCAAAACAATCTCTATCAAATTTCCCAGGACATTTTTTGAAGACATAGCAAACAATTCTATAATTTGTATAAAACAACAAAAAATCCTGAAGAGCCAAAGAAATCTTCAGCAAGAAGACAAAGCTTGGGACACCCACACTACCGGATAGCAAAATGTACTACACAGCCACAGTAATCAACACAGTGCAGTACTGTCTTAAAACCAGGCAAATACATTAATGGAACAAGTTAGCTGAAGTGTACACAGTAAACTAATTTTTGACAAGGCCATCCAGAAGGTACTATGGAAAAAGGAAAGTCCTTCCAGCCACTGTCTGGCTAAAAAAAAAAAAGAAAAAAAAGAAAGGAAAGTCTTTTCAATTAATGATGCTGGGGAAACTGCATTCTCACATGCTGCAGAAGGAAGTTCAATTCTTATCTCATTCCAGATACAAAATTGCCTTAAAAATGGATTGAACTTAAATGTTAAGACCTGAAAGTATAAAACTACAGTAAGACAATATAGTGGAAAAGTTTAGAACACTGGTCTATGCAAAAATATTTTCGATATGACCCCAAAAGCAAAAACAGACAAATGCAATTCCATGATGATAAAAAACATCTGCACAGCAAAAGAAGCAATCAACAGAGTGAAGAGATAACCCATGGAATGAGAGAAAATATTTTCAGTCCATACATCTAGTAGAGGATTAACATTCAAATAGATAAGGAACTCAAGCAACTCAATGGCAAGTAAACAAATAATTCCTTAAAAATAGGCAAATAACATAAAGTCATTTCTACAAAGAATACATACAAATGGTCAACAGTTATGTGAAAAAATGATGAATATCACTACACATCAGAAAAATGCAAATTAAAACCACAATGAGATACTTCCTCACACATGTTGATATAGCTGCTATGAAAAACAAAACAAGTATTGAGGAGGATGTGGGAAAAGGGAAGCATAGTACACTGTTGCTGGGATTGTACATTAGTGAAAGCATTATGAAAAACAATATGAAGATACCTACAGAAATTAAAAATAGAACTACTACATGATCCAGCAATTTGGTAATGGGTATGTATTCAAAGAAAAGGAAATCAGAACATCAGAGATATGTGCACTCCCATATTTGTTGCATTATTCGTAATAGACAAGATAAGGAATCCACTGTAGTACTCATCAATGAAGAATGGACAGGCCGGGCGCGATGGCTCACGCCTGTAATCCTAGCACTCTGGGAGGCTGAAGCGGGTGGATTGCTCAAGGTCAGGAGTTCGAGACCAGCCTGAGCAAGACCCCGTCTCTACTAAAAATAGAAAGAAATTATCTGGACAACTAAAAATATATATAGAAAAAATTAGCCGGTCATGGTGGCACATGCCTATAGTCCCAGCTACTCGGGAGGCTAAGGCAGTAGGATCGCTTAAGCCCAGGAGTCTGAGGTTGCTTTGAGCTAGGCTGATGCCACGGCACTCACTCTAGCCCGGGCAACAAAGTGAGACTCTGTCTCAAAAAAAAAAAAAAAAGAAAAGGAAAAAAGAATGGACAAAGATAATATAATATCATACAGAATGGGATACTTTTGAATCTTAAAAAAATGAAATAAATCCTGTTATTTGTGACATGAATAAACCTACATGACATTCTCTTAAGTAAAACAGCCATGGACAGAAAGATAAACACTGCATAATCTCAGTTATATGTAGAATCTAAAAAAGTAACACTAATTGAAGCAGAGGGCAGAATGGTGATAACAAGGAGCTGGGGAAGGAAAAGATGAAAAGATGTTGGACAAAAAATATAAAATGTCAATTACCGAGGAAGAAAAAGTTCAAGAGATTTGTTGTACAAATTGATGACTATAATTACTAGCAATGTATACTTGAAAATTGCTAAGAAAATAAACATTTAAGTGTTATTACCATAACAAAACAAATACATGTGGTAATAATATATATGGTAATATAATTGGATTGATTTAGCCATCTCACATTGTATATGTACCAAGACATCACGTTGTGTAACATATATAATATTTGTCAATAAATAAATAAATAAAGTAAAAATACATGGAAAGAGTAAAGATCACCTGCAATCTCATCAGTCATAGATAACCACTGTTAACGCCGCTTGCATACTCTTATTCACCTTAGGTACACACACACACAATTTGCGTAACTGAGATGGAAACACACATGACTTAATTTTTCTGTAATTATGAGCACCTTTTTGCCCTTTTCCTTTTCTTTCCAGATCAGGCTCTAAATTCCTGGAAAATCATCCAGTTACTTTCTTTAATAAGATTATAAACACACATACATACTCATCCCCACAATACACACACAGACACAGCAGGTTTTGGGTCAATGTTTATAAACAAAAGACTTTTATTATACGCATTTTCATTTTGCATCTTGTTTTCTGAGTCAAAATTTCTTGTGGAGATTTTTATAGTTATCTTGTATAGTTTCCAGTCATTCTTCATAATATCCATATGATTCTTCATGATATGGCTGTACCACAGTTGATTCAGTCATTATTATGCTGGTTACTGTCAGACTTAAAAAATAATACATAGGCTGGGCGCGGTGGCTCATGCCTCTTATCTTAGCACTCTGGGAGGCCGAGGTGGGCAGATCATTTGAGTTCAGGAGTTCGAGACCAGCCTGAGCAAGAGTTAGACCCCGTCTCTACTAAAAAATAGAAAGAAATTAGCTGGACAACTAAAAATATAAAGAAAAAATTAGCCGGGCATGGTGGCGCATGCCTGTAGTCCCAGCTACTCAGGGGGCTGAGGCAGAAGGATGGCTTAAGCCCCGGAGTTTGAGGTTGCTGTGAGCTAGGCTGACGCCACGGCACTCTAGCCAGGGTGACAGAGAGGGACTCTGCCTCAAAAATAATAATAATACTAATACACAAAATAGTTCCATGTATGTATGTGATTTACTAAGACTTCTATTTCATGTATTTGGAAAAATTTCCAAAATTAGAATTTTTGAGGAGAAGGGCAAACAAGCTTTAATTTTATTAAATTGAATTCCATTAAAAAGGTATAACACTGCAATTTATACCAGAAATGCATAAGGGTGCACTTTTCCACACATTCTATCTGCCAAGGGATTTTAGAGTTTTTGTTTTGTTTTTGATGTCCTAAGAGATGTTAAATAATATATACTGCAATTTAACTTGTATTGCCTGTGCATCATGAAGGATTATTGTTGACAATGATTGTTTCAATACAATTCAATTGTAAAATTAATTTATGATTGATGTGGGCTGACAACCACTTCATGACTGCAATTTCATTAGACATGAAAAGCTCAAGACAATCTTTCCACATCAAGGGAAACTTTAGTAGGGCCATAGCATTGGGTTCACCAGTTCCAGCAGAAGTTTATTGTCTTTTTTCATGAGACAAATGAAATTGTCCTCGAGGCAACTGTCACAAAGCCAGAGCAATCCTTGCCTGGTTGTGTCCATTGCGGCCCTTGGTCGCAGTGGCATCTGGTTGGCCCTCTGCCTTTGCTCTGCTACCTGTGTGGGAAGGCCGTCTCCACTCTGGCCTTAGGCAGCAATCTGCGTCTCTTCCAGATGCAGTCACCGAGCACCTCCTGAGGTCCCAACACAACAACTTCCTGATTCTGTATAACAACAAAAATTTTCCTTATGTCAATCGGTCACATAAACCTTACTTACGACCCTCTGTTTCTTCCAGTCTGTTTGCTTCTAGGGTGACTACTTCACCTTCACTGTCAAACCTCGAAGTGATTTCAGTCACTTTTATCCCTGTGTTCCATGGTGATATATTTATACGTTTATGTAGATAAATTGCAGTCTTTTTTTTTTTTTTTTTTTGAGACAGAGCCTCACTTTGTTGCCCGGGCTAGAGTGAGTGCCGTGGCGTCAGCCTAGCTCACAGCAACCTCAGACTCCTGGGCTCAAGCCATCCTTCTGCCTCAGCCCCCTGAGTAGCTGGGACTACAGGCATGTGCCACCATGCCTGGCTAATTTTTTCTATATATATATTTTTAGTTGTCCAGATAATTTCTTTCTATTTTTAGTAGAGACGGGGTCTCGCTCAGGCTGGTCTCAAACTCCTGACCTCGAGCGATCCACCCGCCTCGGTCTTCCAGAGGGCTAGGATTACAGGCGTGAGCCTCCGCACCCAGCCAAATTGCGGTCTTATAAGACATTAAAATATTCCCTGAAAAGACTTAGCTGTGACTATGTGCTGATTCCAGAGGTACTGTTGAGCACTAGCTGTGGCCAGGTAGATGGGTGACACGTCAGTGAAGCATTTTCAGACCCTGACCTCCACTCTGTCTTCTGAGTTCCTGCTGAAGTCACTGGAGGAAGGGTCTGAATCTAGAGCTAGAGACAGTGGCTTGGAACCTGCCAAGTCGAGAGGAAAGGCAACTGCATCCAACTTGCCCACCATACACTTGCTATTATTGTCCAAAGTTAGGTGTGCTAATTTCTAAATTGTATACAGGAGCTGATGAATTTTGATTATCAGAGAATTTCCAGCAGTGTTTCCACCCAAGACATGCAGAAAGAATAGTCCAACATGTTGGGTTTGCCAATACAAGATAGATAGATAGATAGATGGATAGATAGAAAGTTATACTGTGATAGCTTCTGATAAGATCCACTCGTTTTACATACCGGCCACATTTATCCTGAAAATCCGGTGCTTATCACAGTAAAACTTTACAAGAACTGAATTACCAATAACACTTAACAAAGATGAGTCTCAAGGATGCTAATAGATGTTTCAGGTATGAAGAGAGAAGATTGGTACTTTGTCTATGCTGTGAACAGGTTTGAAGCACAGCAGTTTAATCATCTTTGGAAACAAAAGGTTAGAAACTGATCAATAAAAAGCCCTTAACAAACGTTTTTTATGATTTACTTAATATTTTAGATTGAATCCAGCCATGTGGTTTGTCCATAGGGCTGCAGTAAAGTTCCTCATCCTAGGAGAGGCAATTATAAATGCTTCCGAAGTCTTCACCTCTTGACCTTCTAGATAGCTTTTTTTCTAGCTTCATTTTATGAGTTGTGCTTAGAGAGTGGATGTTTTCCCAGTATTTTCTGAAGAGCCCCCATCACATCCTTGTTCCTCAGACTGTAGATGAGGGGGTTGAGCATGGGCGTGAGGACAGTGCAAAATACAGAAACTGCCTGCTCCTGCTCAGCGCTGTGGGACGAGCCAGGCGTCATATACATATAAACACATGGTCCAAGATAAAGGCTCACCACGGTGAGATGAGAGGAGCAGGTGGCCAGGGCTTTGTTTCTGCCTTGGGGAGACTTCATATGAAGGACAGTGAGGAGAATGAGGCTGTAGGAGGACATGATAAGTACAAAGGGGATGAGGATGAATGCAATGCCCATCACAAAGACCACAAGCTCGTAGGTGGACGTGTCTTTGCATGAGATCTTCATGATTGCTGGCATCTCACAGAAGAAATGGTGGATTTTCCTGGAGCCACAGATAGGAAGATTCATGGTATAGAGTGTGTGGGCTGTAGAAGCTAAAATGCCCCCCATCCAGGATGTTATCGCCATTTTCAGACAGACGTGCTGGTTCATGACGACTGCATATCTCAGGGGGTTGCAGACAGCTACGTAATGGTCATAGGCCATGAGCGTCAAGAGGATGCATTCAGCACCCCCAAGAGTAAAGAAGAAAAATATCTGTGTTCCACAGTCGAGACGTGTAATGTTCCTCTTTCCAGAGAAAAAGTTGATGGCCATCTTGGGAACAGTGCTGCTGGATGAGGGCCAGGTCTACGACCGAAAGCTGGCTGAGCAGGAAGTACATTGGAGTGTGGAGCCTCACGTCCACCCATATCAGCAGGAGCAGGATGACATTCCCCGTGACGGCAGCGACGTAGACCAGGATGATAACACAGACCAGGATGCTGACATGCTTCATACCGGGGAAGAGTCCGAGGAGAATAAAATCTGTTGTTAATGTCT
The DNA here is from genome assembly GCF_020740605.2 of Lemur catta. Lineage (NCBI taxonomy): Eukaryota > Metazoa > Chordata > Mammalia > Primates > Lemuridae > Lemur > Lemur catta. The sequence continues at coordinate 52,567 of NW_025423765.1, read as the reverse complement.
CATTTCCTCCCTCCATGGCTGTGACTCATCTGGTGGAACCAAAAGAAGAAGGCAAACAGAACAAAAGTCGAATGAAATTTTATAAGACCTCTTGACATATGTTTTATTGGTCAGCTACTGCTTCAATGCTGTGATGTAAACTATGACTCTCCAGATTTCAGTATTTATAACAATAAACCTGTATTTTCTTGCTCCTACATCTGTAGGTCAGGAGAGGCATTTTGCTCTACGTGAATGGTCATGTACAGACATACTCCTCCACCTGTCTCACATTTTGGCAACTGCTCTTCTCCTGGAGGATGGTAAAAGCCAAAAAGGGGCAGGCAGAACTGTATGATTTTTCCAAAGGCCTGAGCTTTGGATCGACTCTGTGACTTTCAGTCACATTCCACTGACTACGGAAAGTCACGTGTTGAAGCCAAAGGTCATTGTAGCAGGGAACTAAACTCCATCCACAGGGAATCATAACAGAGATGAGAAGTGAAGAAAAAACTGAAAGCAATTGGGCAATTAATTAATGCTTTTCAAAACTGCTACTGTGGCTCTCCTCAATGTTCTGGTGTAGATTCTGGGTTTTCAGATAGTTTATAAGTCAATTGTTAGTCTTCTGTTTAATGTGGTCTAGTAAACCTAACACTGGAGACCCGTCAGCCAAATGTGGTGGTGTTTGCCTATGGTCTCAGCTACTCAGGAGGCTGAGGAGGTGGGGGGAATCACTTAATACCGGGAGTTGGAGGCTGCAGTGAGCTGTGGTCTTGCCACTGTACCCCAGTCTGGGTGACAGAGCAAGACTTTACCTCTGAATGATGATGATGATGATGATAGGGACCTATTTGTTCCTGTGATCTCAAACATATTTCACTATGGAAAATGACTTGAGATTACATATAGCCATTGAATCTATCCACAGCCAAACATACATTAGGTAAATATATAAATTCTTTTCCTTGTGCTCCTGTACCTGTGGATCTGATTATCTATATCCATGGACGAAGCTCTAGATGGGTGTGAAATACAGTAAAATGATGAATTCCTGCAGCCGAATGGAATGGGGGAGGTCATTTTCTATAAGAGGGCACATCAGCCAAGGAAGGAAATGATGTAGTTAGTATTGTGCTTTCCTTTATCTTTTTTTATTTTTTATTTTTTTGAGACAGAGTCTCACTTTGTTGCCCGGGCTAGAGTGAGTGCCGTGGCATCAGCCTAGCTCACAGCAACCTCAGACTCCTGGGCTTAAGCGATCCTACTGCCTCAGCCTCCCGAGTAGCTGGGACTACAGGCATGAGCCACCATGCCCGGCTAATTTTTTTTTTGTATATATATTTTTTAGTTGTCCAGATAATTTCTTTCTATTTTTAGTAGAGACGGGGTCTCACTCTTGCTCAGGCTGGTCTCGAACTCCTGACCTCGAGCGATCCACCCGCCTCGGCCTCCCAGAGCTAGGATTACAGGCGTGAGCCACCGCGCCCAGCCTGTGCTTTCCTTTAGATTTACTCATAGCACCCTGATATAAACCACACCAGCACAAAATCGGAAATAATTACTAAATCAAATTTCATAAACTGTAAGTGAGAAATTAGATTGTTGCCATGTTGAAGTGGAAAGAAAGCCCTACCCTCAAGACTATGGCAGTAGAAATGAAGAAGATTCTACTGTACACATCCTGGAATAGGTATTTAAAAACTAAGCCTGGAATGTATTTTTTGTGACCATGCAACCAATTATGCAGATGGCACTTATGCAATTGAGAAAACACGTAAAGCCACAACAAGCCCGTAGGGTAAGAAATGCAGTTGAGGGTTGGGGAGAGGGCAGATTCCCAAAGGAAAACTCTAATCAGCACACGAGGATCCAGGAAGACTGTGCACTGCCCCAGCCAGACCTGACTAGTGGAGGTTGCTGGTGGCGACAGTGATGGCTGTACATGCCTACTGAAAATGTGCAAGTGCACTGAGAACGTTCTGTTAATTCTGCTCTGTAGATATTTATTAGGTTCATTCACTTCAGGGACCCAGTCACTGTGTCTTCCTAGAGCTGACTGTTGCATTTTCAGGGAGAGGGGATGAAAACCTCTTGGGGTCAAGGAGGTCGAAGTTGAAGAAAGAGCCAGATCCAGGAGGTAATTTAACTTAGGAAAAATGTTTTTAATGTTAGCCCATATTCTTAAAGTTGCACCCAGTTATTTGAACTAAATATTGACCTCTGACCTCTCAAGTTGCTACAAAGGGCTCTTTATGGGGAAGACTACCCTGCAGAGGGGAAAGCAGCAGATGGGATTCCTGAAAGCCAGGCCAGCCTCTCCCCGACGTTACCTGCGTCTGTGCTACACACGGGTTTACATCACCAGGCCACGCTGCTCCAGGCAGTGATGTTCCCGACTACTTTCTGAAGAGGGCTTGGTGCTGGGAGAGTTGGACGTTCTGATTGCTACATGCAGGCATTATTTTTTGAATTAATATCAACAATTATAAGTACACATGACAATAGCAAGTGACCCAGAGGATTCTTGTGGCAAACAGACGCCCACAGGGGAGGTGAGTCCCTAGGCATCTATTAATTGGCTTGTTTACCTCCATTGCACTGGATTCTGCCCAAACAAGACTCGATGGGGAAAACGACACTGTTTATCCAGGACTTTATTTTCCTGGGTTGCCTAAAGATGTCTCATATTTTGGTCCCTCTTGGGATATCATTTTCTTGTATTGCTTTTCTGATTTCTCAACAAGCTATGACACTCACTGAACTTACAGGAAGATGGGAAAATTCACTTCCAGTAGCAGCCACATGTGGAACAGATTTTTTTCTCTTGCATGATCAAACAGTATTACCCCTAAGAACAAATGTAGGTATTCACCATCATGCAAGATTTATGACTATCTTGTTTCTCCAGCAATGTTTTGATGGTTTTGCACAAGTAAAATATAAACATATTACAGGTAAAAAGTTTTTAAAAATACACAAATACAAGGAGTAATTATTAAGAGTCTTATTGTCCAACCCATCTCCACCCCTTTCTGTGGAAGTAACAATGGTAGCAAATAGGTATATATCTTTCCAATCTTTTGCTATTCAATATACACATGCACGACTTTCTCTATGTTTTATTTTTAGTTTTTAAAAATAAACTGTTTTAAGAAACAAAAACAAAACAAAAAAGAATAAAGCAAAATAAACTTTATTCTGAAATAATTTTTGATGTACAGAAAAGAAACAAGGATAATACTGAGAATTCCCATATAGCAGCTCCCCTTGATGTTAATCATAGCAAATTTTTTAAAACTAAGAAATTACCATTGGTATGTTACTATTAGCTAAACTCCAGACTTTATTTGGAGTTCTCCAATTTTTCCACTAATGCTTTTTTATTGTTGTTCCAGGATCAAACACAGGATACTTTGTTTTATTTAGTCTTTATGTTTTCTTAGTCTCTTCTGGTTTACGACAGGTTCTCAATCTTTCTTACTTTGATTAATGACCTTAACAGTTTTGAAGAGTATCTGTCAGATGTTTTGTACAATGTCCTACAATCTGGGTTTCCCTGAGGTTTTGCAATGACTAGACTGATATGATCTGTTTCAGGAAAGATTACCACATAGATGATATTGTTTCATATGAGGGAGTACATGCTAGCAACATAAGTTATCAGTGGTATTGTTAACCTTTATCACTTAGTTAAGGTACTGTTGGTAAGGACTTTTTTATTTTAAAATTATTGTTATATCCTTTTCATACTCTGTTCTTTGAAAGAGAATTCTAAGTCCAGTCTGCACTCACGGGGTTAAGGATTTAATCTCTACCTTCAAGAGTGTTTGCATATGTTATTAGAAATTCTTCTGTAAGAAAATTTTGTCATTGTTTCCTCCATTTATTTGATAAAACATTTATTTTTGTCAATACGGATTAATTTATATATATTTTAATTTATACATAATATTTGCTTTTTAAAATCTTTTTTGCTATTAGTTTGTTATTTATTTTTATTCCAGAATATTACGGGGGCACAAATGTTTAGGTTACACATACTGCCTTTGCCCCACCTGAGTCAGAGCTACAAGTGTGCCCATCCCCCAGACAGTGCTCACCGCATCCTTTAGGTGTGAATATACCATCCCCTCCCCCCATCTGCCTGACACCTGATGAATGTTACTATCATATATGCACATAAGTGTTGATCAATTAGTACCAATTTGATGGGGAGTACATGTGGTGCTTGTGTTTCCATTCTTGTGATACTTCACTTAGTAGAATGGGCTCCAGCTCCATCCAGGATAATACAAGAGGTGCTAGATCACCATTGTGTTTTGTGCCTGAGTAGAACTCCATGGCCTGTGACATCCTCCTCTCTGAGCAGTGGCGGCCACTCTGCCCAAGGCAGGCTGGGCCGGGTGTGCTCCCCACCCCCCGGGGCAGCTCAGCCACTCGGCCTCCCCGGACCCCAGGCAGGCTCGGTCTGTCTCCCCCACGGGACGAGAGCCCTGTGTCCCGCTGCAGGCCCGAGGCTTCCAGGTGGGGCGAGGGGAAAAGTCCTTTCCCCTTTCCCTGGCCCCTGGAACGCCCCTGATTCGGTCTGTGCCGATCTTGCCCTTCCATCCTCCTCTCCCTCACTGTTCAGCTCCTGCTCGTGGTGTCCTGGACTCCACTGGCCTCAGACCCCGTGGTCCACTCCCGGTGGGCTCCCACCCTCCACTCTCCCGGGGCCAAACCTCAGCTCCTCTACCAGGAAGGTCTGAGCCTTGACCCGAGTCGGGCCTCTTGCCAGGAATGGAGTTGAAGAGTAAAGTTTCTGTTAGGTTTCTCTTGGCTTGTTTGTGTCTGTGAGCAGAAGACAACTGAGCCCAGAAATAAGTCTGTATGTATATGATCAAATGATCTTCCACAAGGTTGCCATGATCATCACCCAACGGGGAAAAGAGAATCCTCTCAACAAATGGTGTTGAAAAACTAGATATCTACATGGAAGAAGCAGAGTTGGACTCTTCCATTGGACTATATATAAAAATATTTTAAATGCATTAAATATATAAGAAATGTGACTAACAAAACTCTTAGAATAAAATTTAGGAAAAAAGATCATGACATTAGTCTTGGAATTATTTTCTTAGATATGATATCAGATGCATAAGTGAGAAAGAATAGAAAAATGGAACTACATCAAATTTCAACATTTCTGCACACAGAAAGAATGAATTAGTGAAGTGAAAACATCACATATTAAGTGGGTAAATATATCTGAAAATCATATTTGATAGGAGCTAATATCCAAAATATATAAACAACTTTTGAAACTCAAAAAGAAAAAAAATGAACTTGACTAAAAAATGAACAAAGGATTGAACTGTCAATTCTCCAGAGAATATGCAAATAGCCAGCAACCATTTAAAAAGATGTTCAAAATTACCAATTTATAGAGAAATGGAAAGCAAGATCACGATAAGATAACACCTTACACTCATTAGAATGGCCACTATATTAAAAAAATCTGTTGAGGATGTGGAGAAATCAGAACCCTTGTGAACTGTTCAAGAGTAAAAAATGATGCAGTCACTATGAAATATAGTATGGAGCTTCATCAAAAAATTAAAAATAGAATTCTATGATCAACAATCCCACTTTAAAGTATATATCCAAAGTATTCAACACAGGAGCTAGAAGTGAGATTTGCATATCCATGCATATTGCAGGATTACTCACAAAACCCAAAAGGTAGATGTCCCTCAGATGAGGAACAATGAAATATAATGTGACATATTCATACAATGAAGTAAATTCAGTCTTAAAAAAGTAAATCTTGTCACATTCCATTATATGATAAGGATGAACCTTGAGGATATTATGTTAACTGAAATAAGCCATGAACAAAGTGACAGACTGTATATGCTTCCACATACATAAGATTTCTTAAGTAGTCAGACTCACAGCAAAAGCAAACACACTGGTGTTTATCAAGGGCTGGAGAGGGGGTAAAACGGGCAGTTGTTCCTTAGTGAGCATTGAGTATTTGGGCAGGACCTGTTTTCCTCAGGGAACCTAAAGAGTTGTGGGTTGGCGGGTTTCCCCAAGGTCTAATGCTCCACACTTTTCTACATCCAATTCCTCATTCTCTTTGGCTTTTAGATGCACACATGTGTACATGGAAGTTTTATGTTGTGTCTACATGTGTGTGTAAGTCTATACATGTGTTTCTATTGTTTGTACATAGTACCAAATTAAAGATAAATGAGTACTCCTAAGTTAAATAAATAAATATCTTTAAAGTTCACGTGATTTGAGTAAATCCTTTGGTAAACATAACTTTTTAGTATTGTTGGTTTAGTATAAACTATGTTAACTGACTTATCAGAAAAATGTGTGTATTTATTAATAACTTTAAGGTGACTGCTTTTATGATACTTGCCTAAAATTCACTAATATAAAAATGGTTAATACAAAATTTAACTTGAGGTAATTGATAGATTAGTCTAATGGCTCCTGAGATTTTCCAAATACAGTTATTAAGAATCAATAAATAAAATAGATGTAAATGGGATTAAAGTTTATACATGAACTTATAATAATATTATGTTTTATAATATGTTTACTTAAAAAGGTTTCTCAGATATTTTGGTAACTATATTCTTAGACTTCTGCTGAACTAAATAATGGATATTCATTAAATACATAGGTTTTTCCAAATAAGATACAATGCTAAAATACTAATTACTAAATATGAGTTTAAGCTTACATACTTTTGGGTTTTTATTTCAGAAGAACAAAAGATGTTTGAATCTGTTAGTAAATATATCCTGTTCCACATTGAAAAGTTGTTCCATTAGTAGCCTACATTCTAAAAGTTATAAAAATGTATGTTCATAAAATATTAGTATGCAACTGATAGTTAAAGTTCCTTACATCTTAGATTTTCACCATAAAGGACTAAGTCTTAAAATTGTGACTAACGTGGTGACTAAAACTAGTGATAAGAAGAGAAAAATATTCTATATACAGTGTATATAAAGTAAATGTGTTTTCTGGTGAAAAGTTATAAAAAAAGAAACAGGATATAATTTTCCTAGTTTAGAGGTTATTTAAAGGTTGCATTACATTAAAGATGGAAAAATTAGATAGAAAAACTGAATGGATATAGAAAGTTGGAAAAAGAAAGATAATGGAAAAAATAGCAAGAGATTATAAAATATTTATAGAAATCTTACCATGTGTGGTCAAAGATGATTGAGATTGGATAGATCTGTTTAAGGTTTTACTAAAATTTTGTTTAGTAATACAATACAAGAGTAAAATTTGGTTTTATCTTTCAAATAAAATTTTCTTGAATTAATAAGAAGTAATAGATGACTTTGGTTCACTTTTTGAATAAACTATAAAAAAAAATTTCTTTGTCAATGGCATCCTTAACCATGACCATTTTAAGTCTTGTTCTAGTCCTTCTTGGGGAGTTCCTTCTGAGCTTCACAGAAACCAAGAAACCCCTTCTGCTGGTCAAATAATTCAATCTGTTTGTAATATATGACTGATTTTTCAGCATTTCTGCTGTGCATACCACCCTCAGTCTTCTGACCGGTGGAAAGCACAAATAGGGTAGTAAATAATCAACTGGCAACATTTACAGAAACTTCTAACTTTCCCAGCCTATGGCTCTTCCCTAGATTAACCTAAATTGTTACTCCAACACAGGCATGCACCAAGGAAAGATTTAAAAAAGTAAAATGAACTTGGGGAAAAAAAAAAAAAAACAAAAAACCCCACCTGTTTACCAAAACATCACCTCTAGCATTACCAGTATTAGAGCCACTACCTGCCCAATGACACATGTTCACGGCCACGGTCTCCTGCCCATGCAAAGGTAGCATAATCACTTATTCTCTACTTAGAGACTCAAATCAATGGCCACGGGAGGGTTCAAGTGTCTCTCACTTTTAACCAGTGAAATTGACCTCCCTGTGAGGAGGCAGGGATAGAATAATGAGACAAGAAGACCCTATGGAACTCAAATTTATTAATCCAAATAAATCATGGACTAACCTAACATCCAAGGAATGATACTTAAAACCTCTGGATTAAAAATTTCGGTTGGGGTGACCTCAGAGTACAACACAACCTCCGAATGATTTTAGCCTAGACTTCGCCAGTCAAAGCAAAATATCATTTATTGACCCAAATAATTTTGATCAACGGAACAAGTTACCCTAGGGGTAACAGTGCAGTCCTACTCTAGAACACATACGGACAATAGGGTCTATGATCTTGATGTTGGATTGGGACACCCTAATGGTATAACTGCTATTAACGTTTTCTTTGTTCAACGATTAATGTCCCATGGGATCTGAATTCAGACTGGAGTAAACCAGGTCAATTTCTGTCTATTTAATATTTCTCCCACTACGAAAGGACAAGAGAGATAGAGCCAACTTAATAGAGTGTCCTTAATCTAATAGATAAAATAATCTTAATCTACTATATTACCCAATGCCCTGCCCCCAGACAGGGCTTAAGGTGGCAGAGCCCAGTAATTGCATGCAATTTAAAACTTTATAATCAGAGGTTTGATTCCTCTTCTTAACAACATGTTTATATTAATCTCCTTCTACTAATTATTCCCGTTAGTAGAATAACTGTGTGGCATTCCTCACATTATTCGAACGAGAAATCTTAGGTTACATACACTCCAGAAAGGACCCAGCGTTATGGGTCCCCATGGCCTGCTTCAACCCTTTGCTGATGCAATGGAAGTATTTATTGAAGAACCGCTGTGACCACGAACACCGTCCTCACTCCTTTACACCATTGCACCAACACTCGCTCTGTCCGCTGCACTTGTTATACGAAGTCCTCTGCACCCCCAGCCACTAATCACTATAAATCCAGGACTACTGTTTATCCTAGCTGCATCCAGCCTAGCCACACACTCAGTCCTACGGTCAGGTTGAGCATCCAACTCAAAATATGGCCGAATTGGTGCTCTATGAGCAGTAGCACAATTTCACATGAAGTTACCTTAGCCAGCATCCTCTCATCAGTCCTACTGATAAGTGGGTCATTTACCCCATGCACCCTCATCACAGCACAAGAATACATGTGACTAATTATTCCGTCATGACCCTTGACCATCATATGATTGATCACAACACTAGCAGAAGCAAGCCAAGCCCCATTTGACTTAACAGAGGGTGAATCAGAACTAGTTTCCGGCTTTAATGTCAAATGCACCACAGGCCCTTTTGCCTTATTCTTCATAGCAGAATGTACTAATATTATTATAATAAATGCTCTACTACTGTTTTTCTAGGAGCACTATATGACACTCACATACCCAAAATATATACAATTAATTTTTTTTTTTTCCAAAACACTCCTCCTAACTGCACTATTTCTATGCGTGCGAGCACCATACCCATGATTTCAATATGACCAGCTCATGCATCTCCTATGGAAAAATTTCCTGCCACTAACCCTAGCAATATGCATGTGACAGGTTTCACTGCCCATTTTATTAGCCAGCATTCCACCACAAATATAGAAATATGTTCTACAAAAGAGTTACTTCGGTAGAGTAAATAATAGAGGTTTAAGTCCTCTTATTTTGAGAATCATAAGCATTGAACCTACTCCTAAGAATTCAAAATTCTTCATGTCACCTAGTATACCACCTTCTATATTCATACAGTAAGGTCAGCTAAATAAGCTATCAGGTACGCACCCTGAAAATGTTGGCTTATACTCTTCCCCTACTAATGAAACCCACCGTTCTCATTCGTACCCTCTTTCTAGGAACAATAATGATAATAATCAGCTCTCATTGACTTCTAACCTTAATAGGATTAGAAATTAATAAATTAGCTATCTTCTCCATCTTAACTAAAAAAGCAAATCTTCGGTCCACAGAAGCTACTACCAAATATTTCCTTACACAAGCAATAGCATCCATAATAAAAATAATAGCTATTGCCACTAACACAATATACTGTGGACAAGGAACAGTCACGACAGTCTTTAACCAGGCAGCCTCCTTAATGCTTGTCATCGCACCAGCAATAAAACGTGGCTTATCCTCAATCCACTTTTGAGTCCCAGAAGTAACACGAGGAATTTCACTAGCATTGGTCACAATCCTCTTAACATGACAAAAATTAGCCCCAGCCTCTGTTCTATTCCAAATTTATCCATCAATAAACCTCAACATCCTACTAACATTTGCCCTCTTCTCAACCCTAACTGGAGGCTGAGGAGGACTCAATCAAAAACAACTTGGAAAACCCTAGCCTATCCATCCATCGCTCACATGGGCTGAATAATAGCCATCCTTATATATAATCTTTCCACAACAATCTGAAACTATTAATTTACCTAATACTGACAATTGCAATGTTCATAATATTTAACCTGATGACAAATACTACTATGTTATCACTATCAGATTTATGAAATAAAACACCAGTAATAACCTTCACAATCTCATGTCAATGGAACAAAAAAGCCAAACTCTGTAGAATAATTTTAAAGAGATTTACTCTGAGCCAAATTTGAGGACCATGACCCGGAGCCACGCCCAAGAAGCCTTGAGCAGGTGGACTTGCTGTGGCTGGGTTACAGTTTGGTTTTATACATTTCAGGGAGACAGGGGTTACAGGTAAAGTCATAAATCAATACATGGGAGGCATACATTGGTTTGGCCCAAAAGGTGGGACACCTCAAAGCGAGGGCTTAGAGGTTATAGGTGGGTTTAAAGATTCTTTGGCTTGTAATTGGTTAAAGACATGAAGTTTTGTCTAAAGGCTTGCACTGTTTTAACATAGGAGCTGTTTATCAGAGATAAGCTACCAGACATAGATTTGTTGTGTAAATTGAGGACCTGCAGATTTTTCTTGCATACCCTTAGGTCTCGCTCTTGCTCAGGCTGGTCTTGAACTCCTGAGGTCAAACGGTCCACCGGCCTCGGCCTCCCAGAGTGCTGTGATTCCAGGCGTGAGCCACCATGCCCGGCCTTGCCAAAGAATGCTGAAATACAAAAATATCATAACCCTTGAGAAGCAAAATGCATGAAAATCTATTCACCTCTTTCATTACCCCAACAATTATAGGCCTTCCTATTGTTGTCCTAATTATTATGTTTCCTAACATCCTATTTCCCAAGCCCACCCGTCTTATTAACAATTGATTAACCTCTTTACAACAATGACTAATTCAACTAGAATTAAAACAACTAATGATTATACATAATATTAAAAGCAAACTTGATCTCTAATGTTAATTTCACTAATTCTATTTATTGGCTCAACCAATCTATTGGGCCCATTACCTCATTCATTTACTCCCATTACCCAACCATCACTAAACCTAGGAACAGCTGTCTCCCTATGAGCAGCCACCGTCATCACAGCCTTTTGCCACCAGACAACATCACTAGGCCATTTATTACCAGAAGGAACTCCTGTACCACTTATCTCTATACTGATAATTATTGAAACCATTAGTCTTTTTATTCAGCCTATAGCCCTCACCATATGCTGGCAAGGATGTGGAGAAAGGGGAACCCTTGCACACTGTTGATGGGAACGTGATTTAGCGCAACCACTATGGAGAACAGTATGGAGCTTCCTCAAAAGACTAAAAACAGAACTACCATATGACCCAGCAATCCCACTGCTGGTATATATCCAAAGGAGGGGAATCCAGTATAGCAAAATGATAGCTGCACTCGCATGTTTACTACAGCACTACTCACAACAGCCAAGATTAGTAATCAACGTAAGGGCCCATCAATGGATGAAGGATGAACATATCATGGAACATATACACAACGGAATATAGCCACAAGAATGTCAACCCTCAGCAAAATAAATGAAATTAGAAAACTATTAATCAATAAATGCTAAACAATTATGTGAAAGAAACAGGCAGACATTTCTGAGATCCACTGATCAATCTTAACATAAATAAAAGTGGAAATCCCAGACGTGCATCCAAATGTGCTTTCTGAATCCCGATGAGCTGGAAGTCTAAAATACAGAGCAAGTTTGAAAGATTGAGTACCAAACTAAAAAAAATACTTCATTAATAATACTATATTGATCACATGTAGAAACAATAATTTGGATATATTAGGTTAAATAATTACAATCAATTGCACGTGTTTCTTTGTGTGTTTCTTTTCTGTTGCTGCTAGAAACCTTAAAGTGACACACGTGGCTCACACTTTGTTCCTAATAGGCACTGCTGCCCGAGGGGATCACCTCGCTTTTTCAAACTCAGGCTGCCTCTTCAAAAGGTTAGAAAATCTGAAATTTAAAAGTAATTGTCATTATATTGTTTTCAATTTGGAATATCATACATATTAGTCATATGTGGCTATAACCTTACACACAACGCCAAATGCTAAGGTCTTCCGGGAAGTGCCAGGTCCCAGAGCAGACAGGAAGCCCGGGTTGCCGCCAGGAACGAGTGGGATCCCGTGACCTGTCACTCAGGACCCGCGGGGCCCTGTCCAATCAGGGCTGTGGGAACGTCCAATCAGCCGCGCAGCGGAAGAGGCGGGTCCTGCACGGGGGCGGGGCCTTTGTCTTTGGCGCCAGCCTTAAAAGCCGGTCGGGGCGGCCGCTCGGCCTCCATTGCCGGGTCGGGAGGTGCGGACGCGCGGCGCGGCCCCCGCCGTCGTGCGGGCCGCGCGTGCCGGGGGTCCGTGTGGAGGATGGAGGGACCCGCCGGGGGCCGGGAACCGGTGAGTGTGGGCCCCGTCCCGAGGGGCGGGGTAGCGGGAAGCCACTGAAACCGGCGGTGGGGACCGGCCTTGCGGTGCGCCGTGGGGTCTGCGGACCGGTCCCGGCAGGAACGGCGCGGGGCAGGGCCGGGCCGGCAACCGGGACCCCGGGCGCCCTGTCCCGTCCTCCCAGGCATATTTGGCGCAGTCGGAGCCCCGTGTGGGCGGCTCCGAGCCCGCAGCCCCGCGTCTTTCCCGCTCAGCGCGGTGACGCCGCGAGGGCCCTCGGGGGAGGATCCTGGGTCGCTGTGCGGGGCTCGTGCGCGGGAGGAGTTCGGTGGCCCGTGGGGTCCCAGTCCTCCCTCCTGTTAACAATTAAACTAAGACACTATTAAAACTTTAAAGAGTTCATTAGAGCAAACCGGAGTTTATGAATCCGGAAGCACCCAGCCATGGTTTGGGGTTTGGGGTTTGGGGTCCACCGGAGGGTCTTGAAGGAAAGGCTTTAAGAGGTGCATGAAGAAGCCATCCGAATTCAGTACTTGATTGGTTATAATTTTGTATTCGCTTTTATTGGATTGTCACGGTGGCTAGTTTCTTGGTTATGTGAGCAGAGGTTAATTGGTGCTTTGTGGTTTGTTAGGCCTAATTTTGCTTCTAAGTTAATAATTTACAGAAAATGTATTTGGGTTATATTCCTGTATTCTTAGGTAGGAACCCAAGGCACTAGAGTCACTTCGGTCTAATTGCCTCCTATTTAGTTATTTTAGGATTTCACCGAGAGTCTGCTTTTCCGCATACGTTTTCCAAGTGTATGGGTGGCATGGAGGCTCTCAAGTCCAACACCGTTCTCCCGCCATAACTCTTCTAGGGCTTGCAGTAAAATCCTGAATTCCTAGTTCTTTCCCGACATTTCCAAATGACAACTTCCCCTCACCAATTCACAAAATTTTCAGCTATTCTTTATTGTATTGTTGAAAGAGACAGAGTATTTTAATTGTTTATTATTCTTTCACAGAACAGTATTTTTCTTTAAAAAAGTTGTTTCCTCTTCCTGAAAAGTGCACGTGAGAGGAAATCAGGATATTCACTTGACACCACACTGTAAAATATCTTTGTGCCTCTCCTCCTTTTATCTTTCCTAGGCACAGATATCTTACCAGAACGTCTTTAGGGTGAGTTTTTTCTTGGGATACTTTACAGGGTGATGTGTCCTCAGCCACCTTCCTGTGGTTTCCTGGTCATGGGTTTCACAGCTATGGAGGATGACCCAGGATGCCCACCCCAGCCATGCCTCCTGGAGTGTCTAGTGAATACTAGCTCTGTGTCATCTCTTTGCAGAGGACAGCTTGAGGTATGGGGCAGGAGTCTCTGGGGAGCAGCTTGCTGGATGCCCCGGGGGCTGAGAGGACTCTTCTGGTGTACCTGTCATCTAAAAAGCTAGCCCCTTGCGACATCAAGATTTTCTTCCCCCAACCCCAGTTTCCATTTCTTGCAGACACGTTGGTGGCCAGCCAATCGGTTGTTGGTTTTGAGGGGAAAAGACAGAAAGGTTTCCATTTCTCTGGATCTTCTCACACTTGTGAAGGGAGAAAAACTATCCCCTAGGACAAGGAAAACACTCCCCAGCGAGGTGGTACAAGAACCTGCAAAGCAATTTGCAGTTCAGGCACACAGTGGGCTGCAGGCACAGCACAGATGCTTCTGGGTGGGTGGTCTTTGAGCACTATAGCAAGCAGAATGGGGGTGGGTGTATGTTCCAAGTAATAGGATGGTCTGACTTGACACTTGATTCAGACATGTCTGTGTTGCTGTCACCACTGCTCCTCCCTGGGTTTGTCACCTTGGAAAGATTTGTTTATTCATTTCAACTTCAGTTTTTTATTAACAGTAAAATGAACTTTAGCAGTAGACCTTAAAAGATAAGAAAATACTTTCAGAGAGGCATGAAAAAGGCATATTTCAGGAAAAAAGCTAGTCATATATTCCGTTTGTTAAAAATTATGATTTTTTTTTTTTTTTTTTGAGACAGAGTCTCACTTTGTTGCCTGGGCTAGAGTGAGTGCCGTGGCGTCAGCCTAGCTCACAGCAACCTCAAACTCCTGGGCTTAAGCGATCCTACTGCCTCAGCCTCCCGAGTAGCTGGGACTACAGGCATGCGCCACCATGCCTGGCTAATTTTTTCTATATATAGTTTTAGTTGTCCAGATAATTTATTTCTATTTTTTTTAGTAGAGATGGGGTCTCGCTCAGGCTGGTCTCCAACTCCTGACCTGGAGCGATCCACCCGCTTCTGCCTCCCAGAGGGCTAGGATTACAGGCGTGAGCCACCACGCCTGGCCAAAAATTATGATTTAACTGTTTTCTTCCCTAGAGTAAGTATAGTAAGTTTCTCAGGTCTGGTTTTGTTTTGGTTTTTTGAGGCAGAGATTTAATTACACACCCTAGAGACTGCAGTGGCACGATCATAGCTCACTGCAGCCTCCAATGCCTGGGCTCAAGCAATCCTTCTGCCTCAGCCTCCTGAGTGGCTAAAACTACAGGCATGTGCCACCAAGGTGGCTGTTTTTTTGTTTTATTTTATTTTTTGTAGAGACAGGTCTCACTATGTTCCCGAGATGTGTCTCAAATTCTTGACCTCAAGCAATTCTCCCACCTTGGGCTCTCTATGTGCCAGGATTACAGGTATCTCTTATTTGGAGATACCTCTTATTTGGAAGTAATTTTCAAGTTAATTTCCGGACTCAGCTTTGGGAATGGTACCCAGGGAAGGAAATAGAAAGAAAAAAATCTCTTCCATTTTGGTTGCAGAAAAATGAATACATTTCCAGAAGAAAGTGTGGTAGAAAAATCGGTGAATTACAAAGATTTACGAAAACATTAGTTTTTTCTGGTGCAGGGGGAGAATTTGTGACATTGATAACTCTGTTCTGTATCGTGTTATCTGGATATTGGAGTTTAATGGTAAATCCTATGAGATTGGATTTGGCAACTCCAAAAAGTGTTCACATATTGTTTACTGAATATTTTGTTACCATGGAAATAAAAAATGACGTGCTTATTTTCTGGAAGGGCTAGATACTTTTGATTTTCTCACTGAGGTGTAAAATTTAAATGCCTTATAATTTTTGTGATATCATGATAGATATATTTGGTTTTTGTCCATGACTTCTGGCTTTCAGCTCCTGTAAGCCTTGTTATTTGCTAAGTGATTAGAGTAATATCTTTTCTTAAAATAGTTAGTCTTTTTTTTCTTGGTTCCTGAAGTAGCCCCTCAATGGTAAAGGTGAAAGTCTTCTGTTATTTACAATAAGCCTTTCAAACACATCTGAGCTTATGTTAATGAAGTAGATTTTGCAAAGACCCTAGAAACCACCTGAAGGGAGACTGGTTGCCAGGGAAACAAGCCAGGTGTTTACAGAAATGGAATTTTCATTTTCATTCCCAACCTCTTGTGAGGGGACAGAAGCTGAAGGTTAAGTTGATGGAAAATGGCCTATGGTTAATTATGCCTATGAAATAAAGCTTCCATAAAAAAACAGAAGGACAGGGTTTGGGGAGCTCTCAGATGGCTGAACACGTGGTTTCTGGAAGGTGGCGAGCCTGGCAAGGGCTTGAAATCTCTGCACCCCTTCCCCCATACCTTGCCCTATGTATCTCTTCATCTGGCTGTTTATATCTTTAAAGATATTCTTTATAATTACTTAAATATAAGTTTCCCTGAGTTTTGTGAGTTGGTCTAGCAAATTAATCAAATCCACAGAGAGGGTCATGGAACTCTTATCTCAAGCTGGTTGGTCAGAACTTTTGTAGGTCAGGACCACAGGGGGCCAGTCTTGTGGGACTGAGTTCTCAACCTGTGTGATTTGATGCTATCTCCAGGTAGATGGTGTCAGAATTGAACTGTATTTGAAGATATTTAGCTGGTGTCTTCTGCAAAATTGATTGCCGATTCATTGGTAAAGGGAGAGATTTGCACACATTTGATCACAGAAGTCTTCTGTGTTGGTGCTTGTTGTGTGAGAGCAGAGGGAAAAAAACGTGAGGTTTGAGATTTTTCTCTTCAGAACGTCCTTCCCTTCTATAAACATAAAACACTGACTTTAAGTGATTTGCCTGATTCTTGAAACACTGGGTATTTTGTCATTTGCAATTAAATGAGTAACTCTGACTGAGAAGCAGAGTCAGAAGTTCAAGACTAATCTTCAGCTTGCAAAAGGAGGTCATTGATGTCCCAGTCATTTCTTTTTGTCTGGGGAGTCACCCTGAGAGGTGTCCCAGCTGGCTCACACCATCATGGAGGGAACGTTTATACTAAGAGAAGCTACAGATGACTGGAAATCTGGGTCTACATGCAGGTTTAGTTGGGTTTGCAATGGAAAGAGTGCGGGATGCCCCTTATGAGATTGCAATTGTTATTATCTTGGCTGTTTTCAAACATTGACAAATCAAGTAAATTCAGATTTGGGTGAGAAGTGACTTTATTGTAAAGGAGTATTGAAATGGGGAAAGCACTGTCTACTATAAGATCTACAAGCATCTTAAAGGTTAAGCAGAAATAGGCTTTCTTTCACGGGCAGGAGTAAATAAAATTAGAAGACAGGTTGGGGGGAGGGCAGGATGTAGGGTAGCAACTTTAGATGGTAAATCAGAAAATGATTTACCCTGAAGTCAGACTGTTCTTAGGAGGGGCATAGAGAGGGGTTGTGTGCTGGCTAAGAGTGAAGGGGCGTGTAAGTTTAGGGGCCTGGCAGAAGGAGAGTAACTTAGGCCATATTTGGTTAACAAGTATGTTAGAATGGCGAAAACAAAACCGTCTTCCATTAGGAAGTCAACTAAAAATATCAGGAGTAAAATTAAATCTAGGTTCTTCTTTAGAGACTTGTTGTAGCCAAGTGGCTCCTTTTTTCATTTTTCCTAGATGGGTTTTTATTTCATGGAAACTATTTATGTTTGCACAACCAGAGGTATTTTCCACCATACATACATCTCCTTGCTCAGGTGATATATAAGGTAAAGCAATGTAATGGCTAGTACAACCTCAGCCAGTGAACCAATTGCTTTTGTTGATCTGTGATGAAGGTACCAGTTTGATGCAACTGGTAATTGTTCCTGAGGTTATAGGATGATTTCTAATCATATGTTCATTGGAAGTGGCACCCCATTAAGGCAAAAGCATTCTAAAATGCACGTAGCTGTCTTCTTGATGGATAGGCAGGTAATTAGCAGGTTTTCCCCAAACAGAATCTCCATCTAAAATAGATTGGTGGTCATGCCTAGAGAAAAGTTTGAGGTAGGAAGTCCAGCGTTGGGTTTCCTTTGAGCTATCAATAGACAGAGGGGTGACCAAATATTATAAGAGACATTGGCCTTCAATTTAGCATCACGGAGTTGGTTAACTGTAGCTGATATGGTTTCTTCCACCAGTGTTAGAGGGAATCATTTTCTGATGGTATTTTCAATAAACTTATCTTCTAGGCTGGAGGTCATGATCTTTGATGTCTACATATCCTGGGGGCTTGATGTTAAAAGATTCTTTGATTGATTTAATTTTTTCAGTGAAAAGCTTTGTAAGGCCTTTATAAAAAAGACACATATCACTTTTAAGGAGATCTTGTTTATATGCAACTTAATCCAGGTGCATGGACTTTTCTGTTGTTATTTTAAAAAGATAAATCTGATGTTTCCCAGGTCGGGTAGAATATAGGTTAAACATACCAACAGAGGAGTCTCAGGACAGAGAAGGTTAAAAGTTTCTGTAAACTCTTGTCAGTTGATTTTGTATTACCCCATTTGTATATTCCATTGGTCTGGAGGCCTGAGGGTGGTATGCACAATGGAAATGCTGAAAATTTGGCCATATGTTGCAAATAGACTGAATTGTTTGACAAATGAAAGGAGTTTGCCAGTATCTCAGAAGAAAATCCCCAAGAAGGAATTAGAAGAGATTAAAAGTTGTCATAGCTAAAGACACAGTCCACAAAGTAATTTGGTCATTTTGTTTGTTTTTTAACAGTTTATTGGAAAGGTGAACCAAATTCTTTCATTATCTCCTAATAATACTTTACGAAAATCTTGTTTAAATGAGAAAGCCAAAGTTTACCCCTGAAGTTTTGTATTATTAATATTAAAGCTAATTTTAATAAGATCTTATAAACAAATTTATCCAATCTCAATTGGCTTTGACCACATAAGGTAAGATTTCTTTATACCTTTTATAATCTCTTAGAATTTTTCCATTCTCTTTTTTCGTCTTTGTATGCCCACTTAGGTTATCTATTTTGTTTTCTTCTTCTTTTATTCTTTCAGTTGACTTCAACCTTTAAATGCCCTTTAAACTAGGCAAAGTTAATTTTTTTACCAGAAATGACATCCTTATTTCTATTTTTTATAATCTTTTACACAAAAAAACACATCTTATTTTCTTTATACACTCTGCATGTAGAATGGTTTCTCTTCTTTTCTCTAGTTTCGGTTACCATGTGTTAGCAAGGATTTTAAGTCTTAGTAACATTAATTCATTGTGAAAACCTAAGAAGCTGGGAAGTTTTAACTGTGGCTCACATACTAATAATTTATGAATATGTATTTTATGATTTTACAAGCATAGACTTAGTAATGGAATAATTTTTTAATGTGAAAAAGCGTATTTACTAACAGATCTAAATACTTCTTACCTCTGAAATAAAAAGCCTAAAGTATCATATATAAGCTTAAACTCATATTTAGTAATTAATGTGTTAGCATTATATCTTATTTGGAGATGATCTATTTTCAGTGACTATCCCTCATTTACTTTAGCTTAGGAAAACTCTAAGGGTATAGTTACCAAAAAAGAGTTGAAAAACATTTTTATGTAAATATATTATGAAACATAATTATTTTTATAAGTTCATTTATAAACTTTTATTCCATTTATGTCTGTTTTATATATTCATTGTTAAGAATTGTTTGTATAATCTGATGAGACATTAAATCTGGCCATCATCTCCGGTTGAACTTTTTATTAACCATTTTTATATACTGTTAGGAAATTATCATAAAAGCAATCACCTTAAAGTTAAGTACATGCATATTTTGCTGATAAGTGAGAAGACATAGTTGTTTTCATTAAACTAACAATATTTAACTAGTCATATTGACTAAAATATTTACTCAAGTCACATAAACTTGAAAAATATTTGGGCTTGTTTAATTTATGAGCATTCATTTACCTTTAAGTTAATTTGGTACCATGTAGACAATATACAAACACATGTATAAACGTATACATTCACGTAGATATAAACTTAAGTACACATGCATGCATCTAAACGCCAAGGAAAATGAAGAATTAATTGTAGAGGAGAGCAGAACTTTATCCCAGAGAGGAACCTGTCTACCCACAAGTCTAGGGTTCTATGAGGAAAAAAGTGGTTTCTTGCCAGAAAAGGTGGAATCTGTGGTGCCTTTTTTGTGTTTCTCAAGTGGCTCCCTGGCTGCTGCTGATAGGAGTTTCCTTTAGGTCCCTTCGCATGGTGTCAAGGGTGGCAAGGAGAAGGAGAGACAGACGAAGTACATGGATGAATAAGTTCTAATGAGAACTAATTGGAGAAGACCTTGTTTTCCAAAAGGCCAATAAAGTTTTACATTATCTTTGGCCAAAATCACATCAGTAAGAGGAGAAACAGACACTGGGAACACATGTATTTAACAGGTGTTTAAAAGTGAGAAATTAAGTTGACTGAGAAGCTTTTATTGAGAGAATATAGGCCTCAAGTAAATATATTTGTATGTATGTGTGTACATATATATACACATAGCCTAAATATTGTTTATAAATAAATGAACTTTTGACAATGGAGTTTTTAGAAAACTTTTTCATGTAAATAGTAACAACTTCTGTTTGGTGGATTTTCCTTTTGAAATTTGCACCAAGAAGGGGTTTTAGAGGTGGGGCTTATTTGTGTATGAGGATAATCACTATTTAAGCTGTTTGTCTTTGAAATGTTTTAACAAACTGTTTCCTTTCTTTCTGAGTATATAGTTTTATTTAGCTTAGGAGAGAAGGCTAAACCAATAAAACAACAACAAAGACAAGTCCTTATCACACTCTAAATATAAATCAAGTTACACCTGAACAAATAACGCAAAACTAACACAAAGAAACATGCATAAGAGCCAAACCAAGAAGTCGTTTGTGGCATTAACCAAATTCTTCCCAGCGGTAGCAAAAAGTTCCAACCCTTCCAACACCCAGACCCCTGCCAAGGGCAGCTTGAAGACAGTTTGGCTGGTTTGAAGGAAATGCAACCAATATCTTCAGGGCATATTTTATAAGGCCCAGCTTCTAATCTCACCATCTACCCACAAAGTGCAGAGAGATTAAAAGACAGTCAGTAGAATAAGAAAACTGTAGCTGTCTTTCCACAAGGTTAAAGAGCCAGTTTGAGAATTTAAATTGTTTTCTGAAGGAGTTAAAGGAGAGCCCTCTACAAAAATACTTTTAAATTCCTTATTGTCAGATTTCAGCCAGGAGAAATAGAATATAGGCATCCTCCAAAATTTGGTTTTAAAACCCGATTTTTCCAGTTGTGCATTGAAATGTAATAATGCAATAATTTCGAGAGAACCCAATTGTGGCCATTATGTTTTTGAGTCATCTAGAGTCATGTGAGTCCATTTAACTAGGCATTTGCAGGATGGAGCTCCACCGATAATACACATAAGTTTAGCTGATGTTTCCAGGGGGCCTTGACCCATAAGGAGACAGGACCATCATCCAGCCCTAGCACCCTCACTTCTTGACCAAGTAGCCTGATAAGAAGCAATCAGCAAAAGAATGCAGGAAACATGAAAGATCATAGAGAAAAATGATCCCCAGAGCAATCATTAGATCCTCAGCAACGGACACCAACTTAAGTGACATGATTAAAATGATAGGAAGAATTCCAAATATGGATTGTAAGAAAACTCAATGGAATAGAAATCCAACACAAAGAAGCCATAAGAACAATAGAGGAAATAAATGAAACATCTCTAAAGAAATTCAAGTTTTACGAAAGAACAGAACAGAAATACTAGAAAAGAAAGAGGCATTCAAGGAAGAACAAAACACAGTGGAAAGCCTTAATGATAAAGTGGATCACGCAGAGGAAAGAATCTCAGAGCTTGAAGATAATGTCCAACGTACACAAATCTACGCATGCAATTCACCACATAAATAAAAGCAAGAACAAAAACCATATTCTCTCAATAGATTCAGAAAAAGCACTTGACAAAATCGAGCATACTTTTATGATGAAAGATCTTAACAAAAGAGGCATAGATGGGTCATATGTTAAAATTATTAAAGCCATATACAATAAACGCACAACCAATATCATACTAAATGGGGAAAAATTGGAAGCATTCCTGCTTAGAACTGGAACCAGATAAGGTTGCCCACTATCTCCACTTATATTCAACATAGTGCTGGAAGTCTTTGCCAGAGAAATCAGTCAAGAGGGGGGAATTAAGGGTCTCTAAATGGGGGCAGAAGAGGTCAAACTCTCACTCTGTGCTGATGATATGATATTATATCTAGAAAATCCCAAGGGTTCCACCAAGCGACTTTGGGAATTAATAAATGAATTCAGTAAAGTCTCAGGATATAAAATCAATGCACATAATTCAGTGGCATTCATATATGCCAATAACAGTGAAGCCAAAAGTCAAATCAAGGACGCAACACCTTTCATAACAGTATCAAAGAGAATTAAATATTTAGGAATATATTTAACGAAGGTGGTGAGAAACCTATATAGGGAGAACTACAAAATGATGAGGACAGAAATTGTGAAAGATGTACACAGATGGAAAACCCTACCATGCTCATTGATTGGGAGAATCAATATTGTTAAAATGTACTACCCAAAGTGGCCTACAGAGTTAGTGCAATCCCGATCAAAATACCATCATCATTCTTTGCAGATCTAGAAAAAAATTAATTCTCTGCTTCATACGGAACCAGAGAAGACCTGGTATAACCAAAGCAATCTTAAGCAAAAAGAACAAATTGGGACATTAATCTACCAGACTTCAAGCTTTTCTACAAGGTTATGATAATGAAAACAGCATGGAACTGGCACAAGAACAGAGATATAGATCCTTGGAACAAGGCTGAGAACCCAGTGATAAAACTTTCCTCATATCGTCAGCTAATCTTTGACAAAGTAGACAAAAACATACACTGGGAAAAAGAATCTCTATTCAGCAAATGGTGCTCAAAAAACTGGATAACCACATGCAGAAGATGGAAACTGGATCCCCACCTCTCACCTCTGACAAAAATTATCTCATGATGGATAACAGATCTAAACCTAAGGTGTGAAACCTTAGGAATTCTAGAAGAAAATGTTGAGAAAACTCTTATAGACATTGGCCTAGGCAAAGAATTTATGAAGAAGACCCCAAAGCAATCACAGCAGCAGCAAAAATAAATAAATGGGGCCTGATCAAATTAAAAAGTTTCTACGCAGCCAAGGGAACTATCATTAGAGTGGATAGACAACCTCCAGGATGGGAAAAAATATTTGTTTTCTACACATCTGAAAAAGGGCTCATAACAAGAATCTATATACAACTTAAGAAAATAAGCAAGAAAAAAAATCACACATCTCCATCAAAAAGTGGATAAAGGGCATGAACCGAAAAGATGAGGAAGATAGAATAATGGCCAGCAAACATATAAAAAGTGCTCAACCTGTCTAATCATCAGGGAAATGCAAATCAAAACCACAATGAGATATCACCTAACTTCAGTGTGAATGACTTCTCAAAAAGTTTCAAAACAACAAATGCTGGTGTGGATGTGAACAGGTAGGAACACTCTTACATTGCCTGCTTGCGGGACTTCAGATTAGTACAACCCCTGTGGAAAGTAACTTGGAGATATCTCAAAGAGCTAAAAGTAGAACTACCAATTGATCCAGCAATCCCACTACTAGGCATCTACCCAAAGGAAAAAAAGACATTCTATAATAAAGACATCTGGACTTGAATGTTTATGGCAGCACAATTCACAATTGCAAAGATGTGGAAACAACCCAAGTGTCCATCAATACATGAGTGGATTAATAAAATGTCGTATATGTGTACTATGGAGTACTACTCAGCCACAAGAAACAATGGTGATCTAGCACCTCTTGTATTATCCTGGATAGAGCTGGAGCCCATCCTTTGAAGTGAAGTATCACAAGAATGGAAGAACAAGCACCACATGTGCTGGCCATGAAATTGGTACTAACTGATCAACACTAAGGTGCTCACATGTAAGTAATATTCACTGGGTGCTGGTCAGGTGGTGGTGGGGTTTTGGGGGTATGTAAACTCACAACTAATGGGTGCTTAGTGCACTATATGGGGGAAGGGCATGCTTGTGTGAGGCAAACGTAATATATGTAACCAAAATGTTTGTACCCCAATATTCTGAAATTTAAAAAGTAAAAAGAGGCCAGGCGCGGTGGCTCACGCCTGTAATCCTAGCACTCTGGGAGGCCAAGGTGGGCGGATTGTTTGAACTCAGAAGTTTGAGACCAGCCTGAGCAAGAGCGAGACCCCGTCTCTACTAAAAATAGAAAGAAATTATACGGACAGCTAAAAATATATAGAGAAAAAATTAGCCGGGCATGGTGGCGCATGCCCGTAGTCCTAGCTACTCAGGAGGCTGAGGCAAGAGGATTGCTTGAGCCCAAAAGTTGGAGGTTACTGTGAGCGAGGCTGATGCCACGGCACTCTAGCCCAGGCAACAGAGTGAGACTCTGTCTCAAAAAAAAAAAAGGTAAAAAGAAAATTAAATATTAAAAAGTTGTGAATTGCCCTTTTACTTCTCTTGGAATCGCTGATCAGCTTGTGGTAGAAGAGTGTGAAGGTGCTTGGTGACCACTCTGTATGTGCAGCTTCCAGCTGAGCTGAAAGTCCCTGGCAGACATCCTTGTAGGGAGGCCCTGAGACTGCTACACATCCGTGAGAAATGTCCCAGCATCTCAGTAAGATCTCTAGTTCCCCACCACATATACGTGGGTCACAGGGAGCAGTTGCTGCTTCTTTTGGGGGTTAGAGGATTAATCCACATGCATTTTTTGGTTTGAATGTAATAAGAATTGGCAACAAATTTTTTAAAAAAGGTCTGAATTATAAATGGTAGAGAGCAGCTGCAATTTTAAAAGGATGTTATATGATTTTATGCCAAAATAAACTGGAACTGCCAGTACTATTAATAGATTGTCAGTACTATTAACCAGACCTTCCTTTCTGAGGAAGAGGCAGGGAAGGAAGGTTTTTTAAAATCTTGAAAGCTGCATATCCTTTCTGTAGTCAGAGACAGAAGTCTCTGCTCTAGAAAGGGAGTCCTGAAAGAAAGAGAGCTTACGTAAGCTCTAGACCTCCTGAAAGAGTAACCGAATTCAAGAGGACTCATGCCTTATATGCAAGAATGTATTTGGAGCCAGAGGAACTCGGGCTTCTGGCTGGCCAGGTACTGAGTCCGGGAGGAGTATTTGATGTTTGCAGGAAAGGAGGTCACTCAGCATCTTGGTTAGAGCCCCAGAAATGTCAACGTAAAGAAAGAAGCTTGAGAAAGAAAGTCTAAATAATTTACTTGAGTGAAGGTGAGGACAGCTCCCTGGAAGACTCGGACTCATGTAACCTTGGATATGACCTTTGTTATGAGAACCCACAACAAGTGACTTAGGCAAAGATCTCAATCAGTTGAGGTTTATTACACCAAAGTTTGAGATGTTCCTGGGAAAAGCACAAACCACAGAAGCATCTGTGGTCTGTTTCACATTAAGGTGATGTGGAAACTCGGTATTTAACAGAAGTGGGCACACAGAAATAAAAAGCAGGGGGGAAGTGAGGTAAGTGGTTACATTCTTGTTAGACTTTTCTCAGTGCCCAGGAAATCTCCATTTTACATAAGGTAAGGTGAATTTTTGAAGAAAAAAAGAGAGTAAAGGAAGAACCAATTATGTAGATGTCCCTGGGTAGTTGGAAGAATGCTTGATCTTGTCCTCTGTCCCCTGTACCTGGGAAGAGAAGCCTGTAATCAACATTTCTGTGGAATCAGACAGACTTCAGATTGAGGAGTAGACTTAGCCTGCAAACCTAAAGTTACAATTTGTATGTCTTTGTTTATGGGAGGCCAGCTAAGAATTTCTTCGTGAATGATCTGTGGGGTCAGTCCTTGTAGATACCTGGATACCTGAGCCCTTTTACTTCTCACGGGGATCTGGCTGATGCATAACGTTAGTAAGAGCTGTTCATTTGGAAGCAGATGTTGCATGACTCGGCCTCCAGACTTCAGCTTCCCTTTTACATAAGCGGCGGGAGGGGGTTCTGAGATTTTTATTTTCTTTACAGGAGAAATTTATATGTAGTGTAATTATTCCTTACATATGTGTTGGTCTGTAAACTGGTTTGTAGAGTTATGTATGCTTGTCTTTTAAACTGTAGACTAAGAATATCCATAGAAGCTCTCATAATAAATAATACTGCTATTTCCATAAAAGTAGGAATACATTATTTAGTAGCTTAGTAGGCTTATTGTGGGATTAGTGTACTGTTATCTGGGAGGTTTCATGAGTATTCTGAAATAGCTGCAGAATTCATCAGACAAAGGAAAGTGATTATCATGAAACCAGTCTTCTCATATTTTCCTGCAGTTGCTGGGATAGCATGACATCTGCATTTATATTATTTAGACTAACGAGGGAAATTCTTTTTAAAATGTAAACCAGACCATGCATTTTTAAGAATTAGTAGAGCTTGAAAAGATCTTGTGAAAATTAAGTAAAATTGGGTTTGAAAAAACTGGATAAGATATGTCTACAGATTTGGTGCTCAAAAAAGCCACAGTGTGGAGAATACCAGTTTCTGTTACAAACAACGATTCCTGTATTTCTTTTCCTGCAAGTCATAAAGGCAAGTTTTGTGTGTGTGTGTGTGTGTGTGTGTGTGTGTGTGTGTGTGTGTGTGTGTTTACTTCTTCACACTTCCCAGTTCACAGAAGGGGCAAGATTTTTAACAAAAGACTATATGCTACTAACAAAGTACCTTGTGTTTAAAATAATAAAAAGGCATAAAAAAACCCAAAAAAAAAAGACTGTATGCATTGGGGCAGGTTGTGTTAAAAGTGATGAGGTACTACATGCATTGGAGCAGGTTAGTGAGGGATGGTGAGTCTTGGCATCAGGATTCCTGAGCAAGGGCCTTCAATTCCTTTGTCTCTCAGAAATTCTGCCAGTTCTGGGAAAAAACTCAAAAAAGTCAAATAGTTAGTTGAAAGTTAGAGGGTTCTGGTAATGAAGCCCTACTGGCCTGAGAATGTAAAACATCAGAGGGAGAGGATTATAAAACATATATAGATCGCTGAACTTTGTTCATAGGTCCAGGCACAATGGTACAGAGACGTTTATTTTTGAGATCATCTACTTTGTCAGACTTTTTCAATGATACTTTTTATATTTTATATTCAGTTTAAGAAGGACTTTTATTCCCCATACAAATGAACATGATTTCCCTTATTGTAAGGTAATAATCCTAAGTGCAGCTTTTTTTTTTTTTTTGCCATATTCTCTTCAGTCATCTGAAAGATTTGAGGCAATAATCTCACTTTTCTGATGTGATATGCAAGTCTCTGGACGCTATGTAATAATCTAACTTTCCTCATACATTTCAAACGCATCTTTTATTAAACCACTCCCATTTATTTTAAGTTTATTTCTCATACATCCTCTGGATGGATGGATAATATATAAACATATCATATAGACAGGTATAGATAAAAATGCATATTTGTTTAGAAAATGCTATTTTCACAATAGTGAATAATGTTTAGATTTTTTATGTCTTAAATCAACTCCACATAACATTTTTCATCTTTATGTTTGTATTTCAATAACACATACATATACAATGTATTAATTTTTAGTGAAATTCTGGGTTGAATGTAATCTTATTTTTTAGGACTTCAGTACCTATTTTGACAGTTGCAATTAACTTCAAGTTGTCTTTGCTGACTTTATTCACTTTTTACTTCAGGTAATACTACATTGTAAAAGCATATTGGAAGCTTCCTGTATTTATATGTTTAGCATCAGTTTCTAAAACCTGGAAATTATGTCATTTTGAATGTCTGGTACAGATAGAACATGTATACCTCAGTAAACATTCCCTATTAGTGTACTGGACTTTAAAGTCAACTAGAGTTTCCTCTGTGTGGTCATATTGATATGATATATAGTTATTTTCATTTACTGAACTTTCAGTGAACGTGTGTCTTCCTGTGTGCATCAAAACAACTGTCCTACTGCAGTTGTTGCTAATTTTATTCACTTGGTTAACGTTCTGTCTGACAGATTTTTCCACCGTAGAGTTAATTACCTCGTGAAGATTTACCAACTGATGTGTGTAAACTGTCACGTTTAATTTGGAAGCTCCTTTTTCTTTTTAGATTCTCTTTGCATATAGCTTACTTTGGAAAATGAAGGCTCTCATCTTCATTTTCTGGTCAGATAAACTGGGATTTGCCACTTACTGGGTGTTTGAAAGGCATTCCTCATGGACCAGGAGCTTTGACATCACTTGTGAGATTGTTAGAAATTCAGGCTTCACCCCAGATCTCCTGAATGAAAATCTGCATTTGAATAAGATCTCCAGTTCATTGTTTCACTCATTAAAGTTTGAGAGGTACCTTTTAACTCAGCGTTACTTTGTATCTGGAATATATATATTATATAGCTAATCCTGTATGATGTAAATGCAGCACTCAAAAATGTACATGGTTGCTGGTGCTTTGAATTTTACAACTGTATCATCTAGAAAACTATAGTATCTACACTGGTTTTGTGGATCTTATGTCATCCTCCTTCCTCAGATTTAGAGAATATTTCTATGTTAAAAATTGTCCTTTTAAACAATAGCAGTCACTCATTTGAGTGAGAACCAGTCCTCTCCCTCTCTCACTTCACCTGGAGTCACGTTAAGAACTCTTCCCACAGCCACATTGTAAATATGTGTTTTTCTTTCAGGAACTGTTGACATTCGGGGATGTGTCCATAAATTTCTCCTTGGAGGAGTGGGAGTGCCTGGACCCTGCCCAGCGGAATTTGTATAGGGATGTGATGTTAGAGAACTACAGAAACCTGTTCTCCCTGGGTGAGGATCAATTCAATACACAATTTCTATTCCACACTAAGGATTTCATAACCCTCCCTTGTGGAATGTTTTCTGGGAGTTTCTGCTTTATATGAATGAGTTTCAGATTATTCTTTCTAAGGAAAACTGGGGGATTTGTTGGTATAGAAAAAAAAATCTTCAACATTCTTTATCTGGACATTAATCTTACTCTTTTTTGAGCTGATCTGTATCTTTCACTCTAGATTAGTGGTAATCCCAGAAATTTAGTGGTATAAAATATTGTTGTCCACACCCTTAAATCCCATTTCCACCATCCGTTTTTAATTCACTAGGACTGGGTAATAGATGTAAGGACCCACAACTTTTAACAGTTCTTAAATATTGTCAAGATTCTATCAGAAAATGATACTTTTTGATTAATTTTCTAAAATCTTCCATAACATTTTCTCTTCTCTACTGAGCAGAGTACTCGGTTGGTAACTGGAGAATACCAGCAAGAGTGATATAAATTTTTCTAATAAAACAGGTCTTGCAGCCTCTAAGCCAGACCTGATCACCTGTCTGGAGCAAAGGAAAGAGCCCTGGAAGGTGAAGAGACATGAGACAGTAGCAGAACACCCAGGTAGGTGGAAGTGAGTGAAGCAGATGACACAGGTGAGAGGTCCACAGGTTAAGGAGGAAGCCAGACCTTAAAGTGTGGTTTGGAAAACTCTGCTCCAATGGAAATGGTTTCTGAACAGCCTGGGCTTCTTTCTCTTGTTCTCACATTTGGGCATCTCTGTCCCTTGTTCTTAAGCTATCGAAGGACTTGACCTTCCCTTCAGTGATCTTCCTTTGAGGTTACAGTGAAAAGCCAAGTCTTGTTGATGGCTTATAAGAGACTGCAGGATCTCACTGCTCTTGCATTGTTTTTCAGGACATGGGAATATCTATGTATGTTTTGAGAAACTCTGTTAAACCAGTTTTTAATTTTCCTTTTTTCATCATATGTGAAATGTGTGAGTGTAGTGGTGATATTGGTATTTGGTTTAGAAATTCCAGAACACTGGCCAGGCGCGGTGGCTCACGCCTATGATCCTAGCAGTCTGGGAGGCCGAGGTGGGTGAATCGCTCCAGCTCAGGAGTTTGAGACCGGCCTGAGCAAGAGCTAGACCCTGTCTCTACTAAAAATAGAAAGAAATTAGCTGGACAACTAAAATATATATATATATATATGTTAAAATAGAAGCATTAAGAATGGGCATAATACAACTTGCATTGGTGTCTGTGCATTGAAGGAACTAACACCTTTTCCAGCTTATGAGCCAGTTCCAGCAGGTAGAGATGTTCCCTCTTGGTACCCTTCCCTTCTTGGCTGATGGGATCTCCTTTGGGTTTACAGATAAGATGGGTTATAGCTGGGTGTCAGTTCTGCTGCCAGGTATGCAGTGAGGTCTGTCTTTAATGTGGGCTTCTTAGCAGGGGCTTGTGTAGCTGTAAATCCTGTCTTCATGAGCCTTCAGGACACTGATCTGTGGGGGAGGCACGTGCAGTTGGTTCTGCCTGGGGCAGGCCTGGTATCAGGTGTACGGATGAGCGTTGCTCCCGCTGAGGACGTCAGAGGGTTGCCCCAGCTCACTGCCTGGGTACCGTGGTGGGCAGGACTGGCCTAGGACTGTGGCTAAGAGGGATGGAACTGAGTCACAGAGCTGCTTCAGAGGCCACAGTGAGAACTAAGGTCTGTAGGACTGTCTCCATGACCACAAACGGTCATCGCTTCTCAGGTCTCTGGATAGGCAGCACCACTCCCAGACCATGACTGGGAGAAGCTGGAGGTGCCTACGTAGTCACTGCATAACTCTCAGCGGGACCAAGTTGAGTGGGCCATTTCCTGTTCTGTAGCTAAGACGAGGGTTTCCCAAGTTTGCCACATGAATGAGGGCCTGCCTTCTTAAAATAACCCTCCTTGGTATAGGGCTTTATCAGGGTTTTACGCCCTTCTCTCTGGATCCTGAAGCTCTCATAAAAGCACGGTTTTAAGAGTGATCTGACTATATCACCCAGGCTCATCTCCAACTGCTGGACTGAAGTGATCCTCTCACCTCAGCCTCCTAGTAGCCGAGATTACAGGTGTGAGCCACTGTGTTGGGCTGTCATAGAGGCACTTTTGTCATAGGTGGCTGCCAAATGTTCGTTGTTATGGGGAGATAAACAAGCGGGGGGCTTTTTATTCCATCATCTTCCTGATTTCACACTCTGTGTATTTTCACTTTCCATTTTATTCTATATTAAATTTTCTACAATTTTAGTTTCAAAAATTCAGAATAATATGCTAGAATTTCACATTATGCAAGAAATAAATTAGATAATCCATAGGTATCCCATAATAATTAAAAGGTTCACTTGAACGTTTGAGTTTACTGCAGGCAAAAACGAATCATTAGAATTGTCATCTACGGCCATAACACCCCCAATGTGCCTGATCTCGGAAGCTAAGCAGGGTCGGGCCTGGTTAGTACTTGGATGGGAGAATTGTCATCCTCTTTTCTCAACCGATATCTAAATTATAATATAATTTTTGCCAAATGTTTATTTTACATGGCAGTGACTCCCATCATATTTTTCAAAATTTATTTTTACTTTATGCTCAAATATAAGCTTTTCTTTGCTGCCAAGGATGAATTACAGCATTTTCAGTTTTTGTAAGAATAGCATGAATACTGTAATAACATAATAAAAGTTATCTTTAATGTTTTTAAATGCTTAGATATTCTGATTAGATCCTTTTGTTAATGATTGTAATACATTTTTTTTTTTTTTTTTTTTTTTTTTTGACAGAGTCTCACTTTGTTGCCCTGGCTAGAGTGAGTGCTGTGGCGTCAGCCTAGCTCACAGCAACCTCAAACTCCTGGGCTCAAGCGATCCTCCTGCCTCAGCCTCCCGAGTAGCTGGGACTACAGGCATGCGCCACCATGCCCGGCTAATTTTTTCTATATAGATTTTTAGTTGGCCAGATAATTTATTTCTATTTTTTTTTTTTTTAGTAGAGACAGGGTCTTGCTCAGGCTGGTCTCGAACTCCTGACCTCGAGCAATCCACCTGCCTCGGCCTCCCAGAGGGCTAGGATTACAGGCGTGAGCCACCGTGCCCGGCCTTTAATACATTTTTTGTGAAATTTTATTGCTGTATAGCATAGCAATGATTTAAAAAACCTGCTGTACATGGGTTTACAGTCATAGTTGAACATTGTAGTTATCCAGAAAAAAATTTTTTTAATGGTAAAGCAATATTTCACACAGGATTTTATGTCTAAACATTTCTTTTATTCTCGTTTTGCGATTCCATATTACTGTGTTTCTTTTTTACACGTCAGTTTTTTTGTGTGTTTGCTTTCCCTGTTGTATTAAAATTTTGGATGAAATCACAACACTTCTAAGGCAATGTGTGTTTAAAATATGAATGTGCCGTGTATATTAAAAATAACGTATGTGAGTTTGTCTCTACAAATATTACCCCAAGTTTGGCTATGACTATTCTGTGTATTTCTTTTTCTGGCTGGTTTTCCATGGTGGTTTCGTCCTGTCTGGGTGAGCAGTCACGGAGCTAGTCTTAAACGCGCCGTGCACTTCGTGAGGAATGCGTGTCGGCTTGGTAGGAGGGAGACGCTCCTGCGCTTCAGTGCGTTTCGGAGGCAACTGTTGCGTCGCATTCCAGACGGGTGGCGCCCGGCGGGGGCGGGTGCGGGTGCGGGTGTGGGTGTGGTGCGGGTGGCGCCTGGCGGGTGCGGGTGTGGGTGCGGTGCGGTGCGGGTGCGGGTGTGGGTGCGGTGCGGGTGGCGCCTGGCGGGTGTGGGTGTGGTGCGGGTGGCGCCTGGCGGGTGTGGGTGTGGGTGCGGTGCGGGTGCGGGTGTGGGTGCGGTGCGGTGCGGGTGCGGGTGTGGGTGCGGTGCGGGTGGCGCCCGGCGGGTGCGGGTGCGGGAGTGGGTGCGGTGCGGGTGGCGCCTGGCGGGTGCGGGTGTGGCTGTGGGTGCGGAGCCGAGGCGGGCTGCCAGGCGGGCAGGTGGGCAAGGGCCTCGTGTGTGTGTCCCGCGTGAGCGCGGCACTGCCCTTCCCCGCGCCCGCGTGGGCTGCGAGCTCGCCGGGCCCTCCGCGGGCCGGGGCCTGGTCGCTCGCGTGCAGACACGCGTGGAAAACCGCAGTTGGACGGGCCCCACGGCTGCGGGACCTGGATCGCACGGCCCACGGGGAGCGCGCAGCCGGCGGCAGTGCGGGCCGAGGGTCGCTCCGCGGCGGCTGCAGACCCCGCAGTTGGGGCTTGCACCTTTTTGCCCACATCCTTAATGGCGCATTTTATGTTGTTCATTGTTAAACTCAATAAATATACCTCTTGTTGTTTAAAAAAAAAAAAGGTCATTTTAAAAAATGCATAGCTACTTTAGCTATCTTTTTGAATTATTTAAAAATAAGAACATTTACCACCTTAAATGTTTTTAAGTGTACATTTGATTAATAGTAGGTGTATTTTTATTGTTATGCACAAGACCTCTGGACTTTTACGTCTTGCAAAGCTAAAACTAAACACCTATTAAGTAACAACTGCCCATTTTACCCTCTCTCCAGCCCTTGGCAAAACTCATTCTATTTTCAGTTTCTGAATTTGACTGCTTAAAATACATCATATTAAGTGCAATCCGAAACTCTCTGTCACCTTGTTACTGGCTAATTTCAGTTAGCCGGATAATGTCATGGTTTGTCTTTATAGAATTTGGCAATATTTTCTTTCTTTTTCTTTTCTTCTTTTTTTTGAGACAGGAGGCAGGGTCTCAGTCTGTAGCCTGTGGTATAGTGCATTTAAGTGGTCCTCTTGCCTCAGCCTCCAGAGTAGCTGGGACTGCAAGCACACACCACCATGCCCAGCTGATTTTTCTGTTTTTTGACAAGACAACAGTTTCAATATTTTGCTCAGGGTGACCTTAAACTATTGGCCTCAAGCAATCCTCCTGCCTTGGCCTCCCAAGGTGCTAAGATTATAGGCATGAGTCACCACACCTGGCCTAAGATTTTTATTTTTAAGGCTTAATAATATTCCATTGTCTTTATCTGTTCATCATGTGAGTGACATCTGTTATCCATGCCTCTGGCGTGTGTGGGGTGATGCTACAGTGAACGTGGGTGTGCACACATCTCTAGCTTCTGCACTGCATACTTGGGATGGAGACCCAGACTTGGGATTTCTGGATCATATGTTACTTTTCATTTTTAATTTTTTTAGTATTCTTCATATATTTTTCATCATGTCTGCATCATTTATTCCCACCAGTATTTCAAAAAACATTCCTGTATATCTTTGACAAACTTTTTTTTATATTGCCCGTTCTGAGTGTGAGGTGATATTTCACTGACTTTGCATTGCATTTCTCTAAAATTTAGTAATATTGCGTATCCTTTCAAATGCTTGCTGCACGCTTGTGTATCTTTGGGAAAATGTCAGTTCAATTCTTTGTTCATTTTTTAATTGAGTTATTCAGTTTTTGTTTTATTTTAGTTTATGTATTCTGAGTATTAACTCCTATCATATATGTGACTTACAGATATTTTGACCCATTTCTTAGGTGGCATGTTCATTCAACTGAATGTTTTCTTTTATGTACATAAATTCTGAAATATCGTTTAGTCCCACTGTTCTGTTCTGTTCCTTTGCTTATGCATTTGATGTCATATCCAAAAGAACAACGCTAAGACTAATGTCATGATCTTTTTCCTATATATTCTAAGAGTTTTATTAGTTATATTTTTTATGTTTTAAGTATTTAACCCATTTAAAAATATTTTTGTACGTGGTGCAAGGGATTAGTCCAACTTCAGTTTTTTTTTATATAGGTATCCAGTTGTCAACAGCATTTGTTGAAGAGACTCTCTTTTTCCATTGGGTGGTCATGGGCACCCCTGTGAAAACCAGTTTTTTGGGCTCTCTATTCTGTTTTGTGATCTATTTGTCTTTATGCCAGTATCACATTGTTTTTATTTTTGTAGCTTTGTGATACATTTTGAAATCAGGAAGTGTATTGTCTCTTGGTTCTTCTTTTTAAAGGGTATTTGGCTAATCCTAGTTTCTAAATAAATTTTAGAATTTTTAAAATACTTTTGTAAAAAAAGGTGCCAGTGGGATTGTGAGAGAGAGGTTACATTGAATTTATCACTGTGGGTATTACTGACATGTTAATAATATCAAGTAGTCCAATTCTTGAGCAAGAATATGTTTAAGAGTATGGTTAATATCCACATCTTTTTGGATTTGCCAGTTTTTCTTCTGCTTTTCATTTCTGGTTTCATTTCATTTTGGTCAGCATGCACTGTATGATTTCAGTCATCTTAAATTTGATCAGACTTGATGTGTTCTAATATAAGATACCATGTGTAATTGAAAACATTGTATATTTTGCTGCTTTTGACTTGAGAGTTCTGTACATGTCTGTTAGGTTTAATTGGTGTATAATGCTGTTTGAGTTTTCTATTTTATTATTGAGCTCATATCTGATTTTTCTATTCATTTTTGAAAGTGGGGTCTTAGTCACCGTGTTACAGTGTATTTCTTGCTTCACTTCTGCCAATATTTGTTTCATATATTTGAAATATGTAATGTCATATATACATGTGATGTAATATTATACAACACATTATATAATATATGTAACCTATACATGTGCTTTTAGATACACTTACATACATATATATTTTACTGTTATAGATTCCTGTAAATGGACTCATTTTATCATTTTGTAATATCAGTCTTTGTTTCTCATGACCGTTTTGACCAAAAGTGTATTTTTTTTTTTTTCCTTTGGAGATAGTCTTGCTCTGTCACCTTGGCTAGATTACAGTGACATCATCATAGCTCACTGCAGCCTCAAACTCCACAGCTCAAGTGATCCTCCTGCCTCAGCTTCCCAAGTACCTGAGGCTACAGACATATGTCACCATGCCCTCCTAATTTTTCTGTTTAGTAGAGATAGGGTCTCACTCTTGCTCAGGCTGGTCCTCAAACTCCGGAGCTCAAACGATCCTCCTGCCTCAGCC
The DNA here is from genome assembly GCF_020740605.2 of Lemur catta. NCBI lineage: Eukaryota > Metazoa > Chordata > Mammalia > Primates > Lemuridae > Lemur > Lemur catta. The sequence continues at coordinate 16,663 of NW_025423765.1, read as the reverse complement.
TCCCAGAGTGCTAGGATTGCAGGCATGAGCCACCATACCTAGACATAAAGTATATTTTGTCTAATATAATTATGCCCCCTACGCCCACTTGTAGTTACTATTTTCATGGAATATATTTTTTTTATTTTTTTATTTTCAGCCTATTTGACACCTTAGAGCTAAAATGAGTCTCTTGTAGACAGAATATTGTAGAAACTCATTTATTCTTCTTTTTTTCTTTCATTTTTTAAAGTATATTTAAATCTTTTTACTTTTTTTTTAAAGACTAGTCAAGTGCAGTAGTGAGAAGGGAGAAAGTAGTAGAACAGGAGTTTAATCTGTAACTGACTGTGAACAATCAAGTGAGATAACTCACTACCTTCGGACCAGCCAAAACTCATGTATTCTTAATCCATTCACTCATACTATCTTTTTTATATTAAAGAGTTTAGTCCATTTATATTTAAAGTAATTATTGAAAGAAGTGAAATTACTCTTCAGTTCTTGTGTCGTTACCCTCATTTCTTCTCTTAATGCCTTCATTTTATTGCTTTTGTATTACCTTCTTTGATTGTTTTTGTTTTCTTTTGCATAACATATATAGATATATAGGTAGTTTCTTTTTGAACACCTGGACAAATGGAGAGTACAGAAACATTAGCAACTTAACTTCATTTGAAATAAAAAAACCACAGCTGTTTACACCCCCACTTTGTTATTAACGTGAAAAATTATATTATTTTATATTGTGCATGTATTAATAGAGAACTTTCAGATTTCTGAAATAGTGTGCTGAAATTTATGTTTTATAAAATCTGAATTAGATAATTAGCATGCACCTCACATTTATTAAAATGACTGGTTCGTATCTTTCAATTTGTTGCCTGCAAATATTAGCATTTTCATCCAATGTTACCAACCTTTATCTGAATGATAACATAATTTATTCCTAATTGTGCATCTTATATATGAGTTTCACACCATATTTTACAACATCCATATTTTACCTGTATTAAGAAATTTAACACTTTTGTTTTGCTTCTGAAACCTGGAGTCAGCCTTTCTCTTTTGTGTAAGAGCAGCAATATATTAATAACATAAGACAGCAGTTGCTCTAGTGTCATTTGAATGCCTAATCTTTAAAATTTTTTTATCAAAGCTTTTTTATGAAAGATTATAATATGTTTTTGTGAAGTAATACTGCCCTAACCTTATGGTAATGATTTAAAATCTGTGCTCTTCATGGATGCCCAGTCATTCTTGAAAATTATAGTTATCTAGAATTCTTCAGTAATACACTACGCTTATTCAGAATTTCATGGGTTAAAATTTTTTTAAATTTTGTTTTGTAGTTTTATAGTTCTGTTTCATTTTTAAAGTAGGTTACCTCACATCAGTTAGTTATGTTTTTAGTTTTTACCTGTACACTTTAAGACATTGTGTAGCAAAAGTCAAGTATAAATCAGTCATGTTTGCCAATGTGATTTTCTTTGTGTTTGTTTGCCTGTATAAATATTACTCCTAATTTATTTATGAATAGTATTTTTTTCTTGGTTGGTGGTCAGTGGTTATTTTATCCTGTGTCTAGGTGAATAGCCATGAAAATTTTATTAATTTCAACAGGTATTTATTGGTGAATATATATTATCCTTGTGTGAAACATTTGAAGATAATTTTTGAAAAGCTTGAAAACACTGTTTTTGGTATTATTGTTTATTTTTCATTGTAAAAAAACACATGAAATTTACAGTGTTAAATATTTTGATTATATGCTTTAGTCATGTAAAGTATGTTGACATTGTTATGCAACATAAGTCTCTAGAACATTTTTGTCTTGTAAAACTGAAACTCAACATACATGAACCAACTACCTATTTTCCCCACTGTCCTTTACAAACACTATTCTATTTTTTTGTCTCTAAAAATGTAACTACTTTATATTTTTTATATAAGTAGATTTGTGAAGTATCTGTTTTTTAGGGGAGACTGGCTTATTTCACTTAACAATGTCAAGACTTTTCTTTATCATAGATGTTAGAAAATTTCCTGCTTTTTAAAAGCAGAGTAGTATTCCATTATTTTTATATGCCAAATTATATTTATCTATTCGTTTTGTGAGGCAAGTTTGGTTTGTTTTCACATACTGGCTTTTATGAATAATGTTACAAGGAATATGTGTGTCCAAATAACTCTTCATATGACCGTTTATGTGATAGTTTTATATCTGCCCTGTTTTTTTTCCTTGGTCTCGTTGTCTGCCGTTACGCTAGTAGCGCACTGCTTTGATTACTGTGCCTTTGTAACATGTCTTGAAGTCAGAAGGTGTGGTGCGTCCAACATTGTTTCTTTTTTTGGAGATTGTTGGGCTCTTCATGTACTTTGGCATTCCACATGATTTTTGAACTGCTTTTTCTTTTTCTGCAAAGTATGACATTGAAAATGTTAAAGAGATTGCATGGAATTTGTAGATCATTTTGGGCAGTATGGACATATTTACGATAGTGAGTCCTCCAACCCTTGAGCAAGAGCATTCTCAAGAATGTGTGATTTAGTTTCCATTTATTTGTGGATTTTCTGGCTTGCCTTCTGTTATTGATTTCTACTTTCATTCCATTTTGGTTGGTCACAAACAATAATCTGTAAGCTTTTAATTTGTAAAAGTTTATAAAGAATTGTTTAGTGTCCTAACAGATGTTCAGTCCAAAAGAGTGTCTTATGAACTATTGAAAAGATTGTGTATTGTGCTGTTGTGTGGAGTGTTCTTTAAATACGTATTAGATATACTTGTTTTATAGTGCTTTCAAGTTTTCTGTTCCCTGATTAATATTGTGTCTTGCATTATTATTATTATTATTATTATTTTTTTTTTTTGAGACACAGTCACATTTTGTTGCCCGGCCTAGAGTGAGTGCTGTGGCATCAGCCTAGCTCTCAGCAACCTCAAACTCCTGGGCTTAAGTGATCCTCTTGCCTCAGCCTCCCGAGTAGCTGAGACTACAGGAATGCACCACCATGCCCGACTAATTTTTTTCTATATATATTTTTAGTTGGCCAGATAATTTCTTTCTATTTTTTTAGTAGAGACGGGGTCTCACTCTTGCTCAGGCTGGTCTCGAACTCTTGACCTCGAGTGATCCACCCGCCTCGGCCTCCCAGAGTGCCAGGATTACAGGCGTGAGCCACTGCACCCGGCCACATTATTATTCATTACCAAAAGTAGGGTATGGAAATATCCTAACATTATTATATTGCTATGTATTTCTTGATTCAGTTTTGTGAATGTTTGCTTTACATGTTTGGCAACCCTGATTTTATACAGATAGATATATAACATTATATATATAAATATATAAAAGTAAATGATAGGTTCCCAGTGAATGAATACTTTTTTGTTATTTAATATCTTTCTTTGTCTTTTATAACAGTTTTTACTTGAAGTATATTTTATGAAATAGGAGAATTTTTGCCTCAAAATATACTGTATATGCCTAATTGTGACCTCCCCTACTGTCATTGGACTAAAATTTGCTTGGAATGTCTTTTTCTGTCCTCCCAATTTTAGTCCATTTTGTTCATTTGATTGATGATGAGTCTCTTGCACACAATACAGAGTTGCTTTTTTTGATTTTCTTAAATTCCTGTCTTTATTCAATTGTCTTTTGATTGTGAATTTCAGCCCCTGAATATTTATATAAATTTCTGAAAGAGAAGGACTTACTATTGCCATCTTATTATTATGATTATTTTGATTCTTGTAGCTATTTTGCCCCATTTTTCTATCTTTGTGTCTCATTGTGTTTTGTAGTCACATGCTTTGACTCAATTCTTATTATTTTAGTGTGTCGTTATAGATATTGTGGTTAGTGATTATACAATGCTTCTTATAGTTACAAGAATCTATTTAAACTGGTAACACCTTAACTTTAGTTGTATATAAAAATTCTTCGTCATTACTTCTGCCCTCGACTTTTGTTATTGATATCACCAATTATATCTTTTTACATTGTACACCCATTAATGGAGGTTTAGTGGTATTTTTTTGTTTTTGTTTGCAAGTATTAGAGCATGACTAAAAGTGTTTTCTGTACTTTCATTATAATACTACAGAATTTTACTTAAGTGTACTTATGTATTTTTCCAGGAAAGCTATCTATTTTCATGTGAGTTTGTGTTGTTTTCTAGCATCTTTTTATTTTCAATGCAAGGGGCTCTCTTTGGCATTTTTTTGTGGGGCATGTCTAGTGGTGATAAACCTTTTCAGAATCTAATTATCTTGATCAGTCTTTATTTTTCTTTATTTAAATGGGCAGTTTTGCTTAATATGTTGTTTCTGCTTTGAAGTTTTTATTCTTTTTGCAATTGACACATCATTTTTGCTCCGCTGCTTTCAAGATTCTCTTGTTGTGTGTGATTTCCAAAACTTTGCTTATTATCTGCCTTGTTAGGTGTCCCTTGGTGTCTCTCCTAGCTGAAGTATGTTGAGCTTCTTGATTTTTTATGTCTTTATTCTTACATTAGAAAATTTCTCAGTCATTTATTATCATATGCTTCAGCTAAACAATTTAATTTCTTTTTATGATTTTATTTTTCATTGATATTCTCATTTTCCTGATTTCATTTCGTAGTCAGTATTCTCATTTCACTCATTAAGCATCATTCACATGGTTATTTTATTTTATTTTATTTTATTTTTTTATTTTTCTTTAATTTTAGAGACAGAGTCTTGCTCTGTTACCCTGGCTTGAGTGCCAGGGGAATCATCATAGGTCACAGCAACCTCAAATTCCTGGGCTCAAGCAATTCTCCTGCCTTATCATCTCCAGTAGCTTAAACTACCAGTTTGCACCAACACACTAGCTAATTTTTCTATTCCTGGTAGAGACAGGGTCTCACTCTTGTTCAGGCTAATCTCAAACTCCCAACCTCAAGTCATCTTCCCACCTTAGCCTCGCAGAATGCTAGGATTGGAGGAGTGAGCCACTGGGCCCAGCCCAGATGTTTATTTTTAATTTTTTTTTTCAGTTACTTTATACATTTCCATTCCTTGGTGGTTTATTTCTGATTATGTTGTTTGTTTGATTGGGCTATGGTACCCTGATATTTTATGTGTGTTGTAATCTTTGGTAGAGATTTGAGGATTAAAAAAAGCCACTTTTCAGAAACTTTATCAAAGTGACTTTCTCTTGGGAAACTCTGGAAACAATGGACTGTACTAGAGATAGAAGAAGCCCCAAATCTGCTCTGAAGATGTTTCTTCTGTGGAATTTTGTGTTTATTTTCCAGTTAAAACAATTTTCTCACATTTCTTCGGAAGAGCCTGTCATCATTTGCTACACCTGTTCCCTGTCTGTGGTATTAAAGTCCCTCTGCTGCTGTAACAATCTTTTACCTTTGGTTTCAGAACACCGAGTCTGCCCTTCAAATCATAGCACTGTTCTTTGAAGCACCCTGTCTTATGGTAGATAGAAACCAGTCTTTGTAAGTGCCCCAAAAAGCCAGAAGGATGGTCACGGCTGTCACTATTTTCTTTCTCTGTTAAGGGAGAAACTGGGGTTTGGGAATTTACTTTTGTATGCACTGTGTTATATTAAGGAGGAAAGGCCATGATGGGTAAATATAACAGACTCTTCTTTCTCTTCTGTGTGGCTCTTGGCATTGTGCTCACCTGGTGTGCTGCAAACTCTGACCTAGCAATTAGAATTCCCACAAAGGCAATTTTGTCAGTATAATTTTGTTCTATTTATTTATTTAAAAGAGAATTAGGGTCTGTATATTGTATTATGCCATCTTGCTAATGTGCTTGGTATAATTTTACATGTTGAATTTGTAATGTATATTAATCTGATTCAGAAAAAAAGACACAAGTGGAATAATTTGTTATTTTTTAAATTTCTTTCAGCTATGTCTTCTCATTTCACCCAACACCGTTTGCCAGAACAGAGCATAAATATTTCATTTCAAAAAGTGATACCGAGAAGATACGGAAGCTGTGGCCTTGAGAATTTAAACTTAATGAGAGATTGTGAAAGTGTGGGTCAGTGTAAGGAACAGATACAGTGTTATAATGGACTTAACCGATGTTCACCGACTACCCACACCAAAATCTTCCAGTGTAATGAACGTTTGAATGTCTTCAAAAAATTCTCAAATATACATAGATACAAGATGCGACATCCTGTAGCGAAACCTCTTAAAAGTAAACAATGTGGGGAGGGCTTTAACCAATGCTCACATATTACTGAACGTGAGAAAATTAATGATGGTGAGAAACCTTACAAATGTACACAATGTGGCAAAGTCTTTAAATCTTGCTCAAGTCTTTCTAATCATAACACAATTCATACTGGAGAGGCAGCCCACAAATGTGAAGAATGCGGCAAAGCCTTTAATCAGTTGGCACATCTTACTAGGCATAAGAGAATTCATACCGGAGAGAAACCCTACACATGTGAAGAGTGTGGAAAAGCGTTTAAGGAGTTCTCCTATCTTACTACGCATAAGAGAATTCATACTGGAGACAAACCCTACAAATGTGAACAATGTGGCAAAGCCTTTAACCAGTTGTCATATCTTACTATGCATAAGAGAATTCATACTGGAGAGAAACCCTACACATGTGAAGAGTGTGGAAAAGCATTTAACTGGTGCTCATACCTTTCTGCACACAAGAGAATTCATACTGGAGAGAAACCCTACAAATGTGAAGAATGTGGCAAAGCCTTTAATCAATTGTCACATGTTACTATTCATAAGAGAATTCATACTGGAGAGAAACCCTACAAATGTCAAGAGTGTGGCAAAGCATTTAACTGGTTTTCATACCTTACTGCGCACAAGAGAATTCATACTGGAGAGAGACCCTACAAATGTGAACAATGTGGCAAAGCCTTTAACCACTTCTCGTATCTTAGTACACATAAGGCAGTCCATACTGGAGAGAAACCCTACAAATGTGTAGAGTGTGGCAAAGCCTTTAACCAGTTGTCATATCTTACTATGCATAAGAGAATTCATACTGGAGAGAAACCCTATAAATGTGAAGAATGTGGCAAAGCCTTTACCAAGTTGTCAAATCTTATTATGCATAAGAGAATTCATACTGTAGAGAAACCCTACAAATGTGAAGAGTGTGGCAAAGCATTTAACTTGTTTTCATACCTTACTGCGCACAAGAGAATTCATACTGGAGAGAAACCCTACAAATGTGAACAATGTGGCAAAGCCTTTACCCAGTTGTCATATCTTACTATGCATAAGAGAATTCATACTGGAGAGAAACCCTACAAATGTGAAGAATGTGGCAAAGCCTTTACCCACTGCTCATATCTTACTATTCATAAGAGAATTCATACTGGACAGAAACCTTACAAATGTGAAGAGTGTGGCAAAGCATTTAACTGGTGTTCATACCTTATTGCACACAAGAGAATTCATACTGGAGAGAAACCCTACAAATGTGAACAATGTGGCAAAGCCTTTACCCACTGCTCATATCTTACTATGCATAAGAGAATTCATAATGGACAGAAATCCTACAAATGTCAAGAATGTGGCAAAGCCTTTAACCAGTTTTCATATCTTACTAAGCATCAGAAAATTCATAATGGAGAGAAACCCTACAAATGTGGAGAATGTGGCAAAGCCTTTATCTACTGCTCATATCTTACTGTTCATAAAAAAATACATACTGGAGAGAAACCCTACAAATGTATAGAATGTGGCAAAAACTTTAAGCAGTTCTCATACCTTACTAAACATGAGAGAATTCATACTAAAGAGAAACCCTACAAATGTGAAGAATGTGGCAAAGCCTTTTTCTACTGCTCATATCTTACTATGCATAAACAAATTCATACTGTAGAGAAACCCTACAAATGTCAAGAATGTGGCAAGGCCTTTAAGCGGTTCTCGTATCTTACTGTGCATAAAAGAATTCATACTGGAGAGAAACCCTACAAATGTGAACAGTGTGGCAAAGCCTTTACCCAGTCCTCATATCTTACTATGCATAAGAAAATTCATACTGGAGAGAAACCTTACAAATGTGAAGAGTGTGGCAAAGCATTTTATTGGTATTCATACCTTACTGCACACAAGAGAATTCATACTGGAGAGAAACCCTACAAATGTAAAGAATGTGGCAAGGATTTTAGCCATACCTCTCAGCTAAAGGTACATAAGGTAGTTCATACCGGAGAGAAGCCCTACAAATGTGAAGAATGTGGCAAAGCCTTTAGCCAGCGCGCATCTCGTACTGTACATAAGAGAATTCATAGACAAGAAACTCTACAAATGTGAAGAATGCAGGAAAGTCTTTAAATATTGCTTAAGGTTTTCTAGTGATGCGATAATTCATACAAGAGAGAAACCCTACAAATATAAAGAATGTTTCAAAGCCTTTACCTGGTGCTCTTATCTTCCTGTACATCAAAAAATTCATACATGGGCAGAATCCTAGAATTGTAAACAAAGTGTGAGAGTCTTTAATAACGTTAACTGGTTACATATTTCTCAACATCAGACGGTCATGCTGGGTAACAATGATATAAATGTACAACTTTCAAAGTGTCTTTTAGAAGGTAGAAGTTTTAGAGTGTCATGAGAATATACTGGGAAGAGTAGTACAACTTTAAAGAGTAGTGGAAGACTTTTACTTGTATCACAGATCTTATTGTGCATAGGATAATCTATACCAGAATAAATCATTAATTGCTCAAATTTTATTTAAGTTGAGACAATTTGGAGTGGAGAGGAACTCTACAAATGTAATAAATGCAGAACATCTGTTCAAAAAACACATCTTAGAAAACACCAGAGTTGATACTAAAAGATATTTTACAGATGCCACAATGTGAAAAGGTATTTAATCAAAAATCCAGTCTAGGTAAACATTAGAGGATTCCTGGTAGAAAGACTTAAGGCACCAGTATACTCAGAAATTACTCTACAGCAGAGTGTTGGCTATAGAGAATGATTCAAAGTTAAAATAGTTAGAAAATTTATGTGTATGTAGGTTTAAAAGGAAGAGATTGATTTATGGTGAGTTACGACTATCCTGAAAATATCCTGTTTTGCATTAAAAAGTTTAGATATTTGAAAACTAAATATTGATGCAAATTACTTGATGCTATGGCTTAGAGTTTTTGTAAAATGAAAGGTTTTTATATTAGGTGAGAATTATTAGCTTACTTTTCTAAGGAATATTAAGGACAGTGAAAGGTAAGATGCGTAGAGAGTCTAACTGTAGAGTCTCTGTGTGATTGACTTGTTAAGAGCCTTGTAAGTGATGTCAGAAGTAGGTGTGATGAGTAATATTCTTCTACATTATAATTACAAACCATTTGAATTTCAGAAGTAAATTGTTTTGCAAATTGTATTAGGGTAATTCAGGTAATAAAACATAGTAGATCTTGCAATGCCTTTTTAGAAGAGTATTGTGAACTTAATTTGTTGTAATAGAACAAAATTTTGTTTAATTTGTCATCTGTTGTGCAAAAATAAAGTATTATCATGCCACCAACATTAACGTATCCCATCTTATTCAAGGTTGTAGGTGCCAGGTGGTAGCAATATACTCCTGGGGAACATAGTAGAATAACATCTGTAGTGATTTTATTCCAGTAGGCTTTAAAGTGCAAATAATTTTAAGAATATTATTTCTATAGGTTATATTTTTATTCTTTATATAGCTTAAGGGTCATTATAATGCTTATGATGAAGTGTTATGGGAGTATAATTAAAATCCACACATTTCAGAATCCTGAATGACTATTTGCAAAATGTCATGCTATGTTTCTCTTTGAACATGTGGCCACTCTGGCCTACAAAACACATACATACTTTTATTTTTTACTTACATGCAATGAAAAAGATTATTATCTCATGCTAAAGGAAAACTTTAGTTGTAAGAGTATTATGGAGAAAGTAGTTATTTTTGTGTGCATATTACTTTTGAGAAAAAAACACTTTAGAGTGAAATAGGTAATTTCAAACGATTTATTAGGAAAGTAGAAACCTCAAAGATTCTGTAAGTATATATATATACATATACACACACATATATATACATATATATATGTGTGTGTGTGGTTTTTTTTTTTTTTTTTTTTTTTTTTTTTTTTTTTTTTGAGACAGTCTTGCTCTGTTTCCCGGGCTAGAGTGCCGTGGCGTCAGCCTAGCTCACAGCAACCTCAGACTCTTCGGCTCAAGCAATCCTACTGCCTCAGCCTCTTGAGTAGCTGGGACTACAGGCATGGACCAACATGTCCGGCTCATTTTTTCTATATATATGTTTAGTTGTCCAGTTAATTTATTTCTATATTTTTAGTAGAGACGGGGTCTCGCTCTTGCTCAGTCTGGTCTCGAAATCCTGACCTCAAGCAATCCTCCCACCTTGGCCTCCCAGATTGCTGGGATTACAGGCGTGAGCCACTGTGCCCAGCCTATATTTTGTTTTACACTGAATTCATTTCTCTAAAATGTTATGGCTCCTGTTTCAAAATTTCAGCGTGAATATTCTTTGGTTTTAATATTCTTTGGTTTTAATTCTCTCTTACTCATGCTACAATTAATACATGATTTTTTTCTAAGCTTAATGAAGTATTTTTGTTTGGCCTGTTCTGACATTATAAGAATTATTTTTATTAAATTGAATGTATTGACAGTACAATTTTGTATACCAAATATTTGTATACAAATAGTCCCAGATACAAAGTCATCATTTTCACCTTTGTGATTTTGAAATTTCTGTAACGTTCAGCATTAGACGGTTATTTAAAATATTCATCTCTGGTTCTTTGTCAGAGATGCTTTCATGTATTCACCTGTTTACATTTAGAAATATGTAAAATGCTACTGAGAAGATATGGAAGTGATGGCCTAGAAAATTTAAACTTAATGAAAGACTGTGAAAGTGTCAGTGAGTGTAAGCAGCAGAACGGATGTTATAATGGACTTAACTAATGTTCACCAACTACCCACACCAAAATATTCTAATGTAATAAATGTTTGAAAGTCTTGGAAAAATTGTCAAATCTACATAGACATAAATTGAGGTATACTGTAGAGAAATTTTGTAGAGAAAGTGGGGAAGCCTTTAAACAATGTTCACGTATTACTGAATTTAAGAAAATTCATACTGGAGAGAAACCTCACAAGTGTGAAGAATGTGGTCAAGCTTTTAAGTGGTGGTCACGCCTTACTACACATCAGACAATTCATAATGCGGAGAAACCCTATAAATGTGAAGAATGTGGCAAAGCTTTTAACTGTGGTTTGTGCCTTACCAAACATAAGAGAATTCATAAAGGAGGGAAACCCTACAAATGTGAGGTATGTGGCAAAGCTTTTTACTATTGTTCATACCTTAGTAAACATAAGAGAATTCATATAGGAGAGAAACCCTAGAAATGTGAGGAATGTGGCAAAGCCTTTAACCAATGCACATACCTTTGTATACATAAAAGAATTCATACTGGAGAGAAACCCTACAAATGTGAAGCATGTGGCCAAGGTTTTAACTCTTGTTCATACTTTGCTAAACATAAGAGAATTCTTACAGAAAAGAAACCCTACAAATATGAAGAGTGTGGCAAAGCCTTTAAGTGGTGCTCAGTCCTTACTTCACTTAAGAGAATTCATACTGGAGAGAAACCCCACAAATAGGAAGCATGTGGGAAAGATTTTATCTCATGGTCAGACCTTACTAAACATAAGAGAATTAATACTGGAGAGAAATCCTATGAATATGAACAATGTGGCAGAGTCTTTAACCAGTACTCAAACCTCTATAAACATAAGAGAATTCATATAAGAGAAATCTTACAAATGTGAAGAATTTGGGAAAACCTCTACCTAATGCCCTTACCTCACTACATATGAGAGAATTCATACCTAAGCAAAATTATGCAATCATAAAGGTTGTGGGAAAGCCTTTAGTAACTTGTCACATATTACTCTACATCGGAGAGTCATACTGGGTAACACTGATATAAATATACCAACTATATAACACCTTTCAGAAAACAAAAGTCTCAGAGTTCACCAGAGTATTTATTCTGAGAAAAAAAATTGCAACTGTAAAGAGTGGTGCAATACCGTTACTTCTATCACAGAGCTTACTGTGCCCAAGAGAATTTATAGCGGAATAAAACCTTTCATCACTTGCTCAAACTTAATTTAGAGAACTTGGGTTGGAGAGAATTCCACGAGTCTAATAAATGCAGAAAAACATTTGTTCAAAAACACACATTAGAAACAGCAGAATTTATACTAAAAGATAGTTTAGTGATGCCACGATTAAAAAATATTTAGTCAAAAATCAAATCTAGATACACAGCAGAGGAATAACAATAGAAAGCACTTAAGGCACTAATACTTTCAGATGTTACTCTAAAGTAGAATGTGATTATAGAGGACAACCCAAAATTAAAATAGTTAATTTATGTATATTTATGTCTAAAAGGAGCAGGGGATTAACTTTATAGTGAATTATAATTACATTCAAAGTACACTTTTTGCATTAAGATTTTAGATTATTTAGGAGACTGAATGCTGTAATTCAATTCAAATGACTTGATGCTGTACCTTCATTCTGAGTGTTTCTGAGAAAGTGTGGTGAATTGTGGCTGAAGTAAAACTATGGAAGGTCCTTCTAAATTAGGGGGCATCATTCATATATTCGGGAGTATGAAGGACACTGAAATGCAAGATGCCTGAAGAAAATCTAACTGGAGAGATTTTTTTTGTTACTGACTTATAGGAGTGTTGTAAGTAATGTCAGATAGGTGTTCTGGGTAATATTCCTGTGTTATAGTTAGGAACAATTTGAATTTTAGAAGTGAAATGTTTTTCCAATTGAATATTAAGGTAGTAAATGTAGACTTTGAAATGCTTTTTTAAAGAGTATGTGTGAACTGAATTGATTTTAATAAAACAAAATCATGTTTGTGTTTTGGGTTGTGCATATAAGGAATCGTCATCCTGCCCCTAATCTTAACCTATCCCACCCTATTCAGAGTTGTATGTGATAGATGGTTAACGATTCCTATAGGCTAACATAATGGAACATCTTTAGTGAATTATTCCAATAGGGAGTTATTCCAATAGGCTTTAAACTTAAAAGAATTTGAAGAATATTATTTCCATATATTATGTTTTTATTCTTTATGTAGATAAAGTGTCATGATGGTGGTTGTAATGAAGATTATGTAGGACTGTATTCAAAATCCATACATTTTTGAATGAATGACTATATGATTTTATCCTACATTTTTATTTGAACATGTGACCCTTCTGGCCTGCAGAATGAATACATATTTTATTTGTATTCACGTGGAATCAAATATAAAAGTATATGACTATAAAGATAAACTTTAGTTGTAAAAGGATTATGGAGAAAGTAGTTGTGTTTATGTGAGTGTGTACCTGTTTTGAGAAGAGAAGAAATACATTGGAACAAAACAGGTAATTTGAAAATTATTGATAATTTATTGCCAAAGCAGAAATCCCAAAGATTCTGTCAGTAATTATATTCTCTATTCTTTGTGTTGAATTCATTTCTCTAAAATCATGGCTCCTGGTTCAAAACATCCTCCTGAAAATCCTGTGTTTTTAATTGTCGCTTACTTATGCTGGACCTAATATGTAATTTTCACGTTCCAAAGTTCATAAAGTATTCTTTATTTGACCTGCTCAGAGATTAGAAGAATTATTTTTATGAAATTTAATAGTGCTTACAAAATAGTTTGAAGATATAAGTAATTCCACAGTGAGTGTATTAAATTAAGTTGTATTCATTTGTACACTCCATTTTTTCTTCTTAATTAGAGAATCTTATTTGAGCTCATTTTTCTTTAGTTGTTATTTCTTTCACTTTTTAAAATTCACGTAACTACGTTGGTTGACTTTATTGGGCCAATTTGTTTGGGTAAAACTGGGGAGGTTATTTTGACATTTATAGTAAGTAGAGAAACACAAGATAGCACTAGGTGTTCAATAGATGTTCCATAAATAGCAGTAAGTGTTCTTGGTGGAGTGAGTTTGTGGTTCCATGTAAGAGATAGACAATATCCACATGTAGAAATTTCACTGAATCTTCATGGGCAATGAAGACATCTCTTCCCAGGCTACACAGTTGATTCTATCTGAATTTAGAAATAGGAATTCTGCTTCTTTCATTCCTAATTATTTCCAGTTTTTTGGTGTCTATTTATGTTCATCTCCAGCTACCCATGCACCTCAACCCTTCCGTTCTTCTCCTCTGTTATGGCTAACAGATTTCTTACAGTTCTCCCCCACCCCATGTCATTTCCCACAGTACATTTTAGATTTTGGTGAGAATTTTGGATTATTTTTAATGTGAGAAATTGCTTTCTTTCTGGAGAGTTTGAAATAATTTATAAGGTATAAATGAAACATTATGATTACCTCATTGAGATAGGAAGGATGCAGTGTCCATGGACCAGACAGAAAGTTAAATCAGGCAGTTAGCATTATTTGTCATTGTTTCTTAAAGGAAAATATTATTTGACCCCAATCCAAAGTGTGGTAAGTATTAAGTTAGTTGGAATAGTTACAGCTTCAATATCAGTAGATTATAACATGTTGTAAATGGTATGTGCAGAAACACATCAGAACTTGGAAATTTCCTAAGATTAAACATCTTGGAAATCTTCAGACAATTAATGGTAAGTGATAAATTTTAAATTTAGTTTTTTTTAATGAAATACGTATTGTACAACTTATGGTTCTATGCAAAATCTTCTATTTTTGGGTGTGTATACTTAGAATGGTATCTCTGGATTTAAAAATTTGGTATGATTTTTCTTTTACCGATTGATACTGCAATCTTGGGGAATTTCTCATTTTTTCTTTCTTTATTTTAATTTGAGCAGTTCACAGTCCACTGTTTTCATTCTTAGTCACCTAACTATAGATAAGTCCTTGTTCATTCTCTCTAGAAAAATCTGAAAGGTATTAGCAGGTCTGGGTTTGAAACATTCCTTCAGTGATTTTGGATGCAGTCTTGTTTTTTATATTCACAGACTGGCCAGAGATGGAACTGTTAGCACCACCTGCCACTTTTGTGTTTTCCATACCATCACCATTAGGAAATTCAGGTGACTCACAGTTAAAGTAAAAGTCATAACGTACATTGGCGCCTTCCATGTTGTGTGTAGGGTCCTATACATGCTGGTAAATATCAGAGTTCCTATACTTGTAACTAAAAAGTACAATGACGAAAATATCACAAAATCTACATATTTTTGATGCAGATTAGCTATGCTTATGATAGTCACAGATACAGTATTTGGAATACTGCTGTCCTACCATGATATTTTTAAAATTAATTCATTTCAAATTGACAAATGAAATTGTATTTATCACATAAAACATTATTAAGAATATGTACATTGTCAAATACTTAATGCTAGCTAAATAGTAAATACATTAACTCATAGTTATTTGTGGTGAGAACAATTAACATCAATTGTCTTAGCATTTTTCAAAGATGATATGTCATTAACTTTAGTCACCAGGCTGTACAATAGATCTCATGAACTTATTTGTCTTATCTAACTGTATATTGTATCCTTTGACAGACATCTCCCCAAATGCCCCTCCCTCCTGAGAACCTCAGCCTCTAGTGATATCATTCTACTTTCTAATTCAATGAGATAAGCTGATGTAGATTCCACAGTAGAGTGAGATCATCAGGTGTTTATATTTCTGTATGTGGCTCTTTTCAGTTAATATGATGTCCTGCAGTTTCATCCATGTGATAGAAAATGACAGAATTTTTATTTTTATGGCTAAACAGTATTCAATTCTGTTTATAGACCATATTTCCTTTATCCATTAATTTAATGATGGACACTAGGGTTGATTCCATATCTTGGTTATTGTGAATAGGGCTACAATAAACATGGGAGTGCAGATGTCTCTTCAATATGCTGGTTTCATTTGTCGGACTAATAATAGTGTGACTACTGCATTATATGACAGTTTTAATTTTTTGAATAATCTCCATACCATTTTACATAATGCCTTTACTGCTTTACAGTCACGTCAACAGCATGCAAGTGTTCCCTTTTCTGTCCATCTTTTCCAACACTTACTGTCTTCTGTATTACTAATACTAGTCATTCTAACAGGAGTGAGTTGATAGTGTGCTTTAGATTTGTCTTTCTCTGATGATCATTGATGTGGGGCAATTTTTAAAAATATTTTTTGGCCATTTGTATATCTCCTGTCATTTAAGAAATGTCTATTTAGATCTTTTGCACATTTTCTTAGATAGTTACTGTAGTTTTATTTTATAGTTGTGTTTCTCATATTTTGGATATTAATCCCTTATTAGGTGTATAATTTACAAATATTTTCTCCTGTGTATATGTTGTCTTATCATTCTGTTGATTTCATCTCACGTGGTGTAGAAATGTTTTAGTTTGAAGTAATCTAATTTGTCTATATTTACTTTTGTTGCCTGGGATTTAGAGATTAAATGCAAAAAATTTTTGTCCAGACCAATGTTATGAACTTATCGTCTTATGTTTTCTTACAGCAGTTTCAGAGTTTCAGGTCTGACATTTAAGTTTTTTTATTTTTTATTATTATTATTATTTTTTCAGACAAAATCTTGCTTTGTTGCCTGGGCTAGGGTGAGTGCCGTGGCGTCAGCCTA